>NC_083113.1:39132261-39432261 GCF_949774975.1 Lagenorhynchus albirostris
TGCCTTCTTAAAGAGTCATAGAAAGTTACATAGACTCTCACACTCATTCCATGAGTATGTGATATCTACCACACACTTTCAATGTGTACAACACTAGCCAGTGCAGTTCTCAGGGAAGCAGAGGGCAAATTTCAAACATACCAGAAATAGTACCTATGATAAATGAGTAGCTGAGCTCGGTTTCCACACAACATCTGACAAAGGGATTGCAATGCAGGACCTAAAATCAATGCAGCTGTTGGAGAGTGCACCAAATGCATTAACAGCAGCTTTCATCTCTCAACAACTAGAAGGGTAATAAACTATTACAGGAAGGGACACCTGGAGATCCTTGGGAAATGCTCACTGCTGAATGAAGACAAGTCAGAAAATTTTCAGCAAAAGGAGAAACCCAGGGCATGGAATGGGATTCGTGGACCCTGATTTTTACTCCTAACATGTGCCATGGCCTGATGCAGTGTTGGGATGTGTTCCTAAATAAAAAAGGTCCTTCCATTGCATTTTCACTGCACTGCTGCTAGGCAGGATAGTCACTGAGGAAAATCCTAGTAGAAGGTGCAGGAGATATATGGGTGAGGAAAATCCTAGCAGAGGGTGCAGGAGATATATGGGAAGGGAAAAGAAAGACATATGCTTTCATTCTTTCTAGCATTCCCAGATACACATCTGGGAGAATAGCCCCAAATCTTGAGTTCTGCCTTTAAGGTCTAAAGGAACCAAAGAGTTTCATTCAAGAGCTCTGTACACATCTAATGACCTGAGCATTGGTTCAATGTATAGTGAGGGAAGCTATATGGTTTCACAAAAAATGTGTACTTGGGAGGCAGGTGGACAGGTTCAAGTTCAGTTCCTGGGTATGCCACTTACTGTGCCTTAGTTTCCTTATTAATAAAATGAGAATTATAACTGTACCTCTCACATACTGCTGATGTAAGGATGCAATGAGAGATGCTGGTGAAATACTTGGTAGAATGCCTAGCACATAAAAAGTGCTTCATGAATGTTAAATCTCCTGCTACTATTCCATTTTCTCCTTCTCCTCCTACGTTTCCTCCTCACCTTCTTTTACTCCACCTCCACCTCTAAAATCTATTGGAGATAGCACATCAATAAAACCACTGTTATGAAAAAGGACAAAGGAATAACAGACATGGAGTTCAGTGAGTTCCCAAGTAGCAAGAGGCAAGGAAGTGGGGGAAGGCAGAGAGAGGGAGAAGGGTGAGGAGAGGAAAGGAGGAGAGGGGAGATGAGGGGAAGGAGAGAGGAAAGGATAGGAGAGGAAAGATTGGTCCAAGTCTTATTCTCTGTAATTATTCCCTTAGCAAACCTTATTTTTTCTCCCTTCCCCAAATATTTATTGAGACACTTCTATGTTCAGAACTGTAATAAAGTCTTAATTTACCATGATGCATTTGTCAGAGTTTGCCCTTGTGGACTAGTTGGGAAGACAACTAAGAAAATAGACTGTTCAGTATATGGGGAGGAATGCATGAGTTAGAATGTGATGTGTGTGATGAGAACACATAAGGAAGGCACATGAGCAATTCCTGGGCCACCAGGGAGGGAAGTAGCAACTTACACAGCATCAGAGGACTGGTGGATTTGGGCCAAATAAATGATCAGTTGATAGAGACTGGTCTGGATTTTGGGTGATTGGTTATGTAAAGTTGGACAGACAAGAGGACATGAATTGCTCTCATAGGATGGAAGAAGTTTGGTATAACAGAACAGTGGAGTGGAACACAAGGAGTTGTGAGTGATTGGAGAGCAAAGCAATGGCCATCTCAGGAAGGCTTAATACGGCAGCTTTAGAAGCTTGGGGTTTGCACTGACGGCTAGAGTATAGACATGGAAGGTTTTAATCAGAGAAATGACAAGGTCAGATTGCTTCTCAGATGACATAGATCGCTCTGGTGCACTGTGAAGAAGGGAGAACTATGCAGGCCATGTTTTGGAAATTATTCAGATGAAAGTTTTGGGTGGCCCACACTTGGGAGGCAGTGGTAGTCAAGATGAAGTGTGTGGATTCAAGAGAAATCCAGGGACAAAGACATGAGTATTCAAAAATATGTTGAATGTAAAAGTTGGAAAGAAAGGAAGAATGGCAGATGACACAAAATACATGCATACGTTTCTAAGACAAATTTAGGGAGAAAAGAATCAAAGTATCACCTTTCACTGGAGACCTATGAATAACAACAGTTGTTAAAATTAGAGTATTAAGAGAGTGAATCAGTTTTCAGCATATGTGGTCTAAAGATGGAAGAGATCTTTATAAAATAATACTTATCCCAGAATATCTTAGAATATCATGAATAGAAGTTTTGAGACTCAAACACAGACCTTAGGATCCCTCCCCTTTCTCATTCCCTATTCTGCGTTTCTTCCAGAAGGCTGGAATGTATCAAATTTGTATTTGTTTTAACCTAATTGATGGTGATCTCAATGTTTCCAATAGTCTTTGAAAATGTCTGGAAAATTCTCCAAGTTAGAGATCTAGATAATCAATCTTGCACACTCCTTAATTTAATTCAATGGAGCTCTGAATGAATACCAATTCCTAAGATAATTTGCAATTCTAGGAGCTTTGACCTTACTTTGAAACCACAAATACAGTTTTCTTTCTTATTTATTTGCAAACTTTCAAAATTTCTCTGAAAACTGGAATTTTTGGTACTCAGAAATGCTTTGTTCAGGTCTTTTACAACATTTATTTAAGTGTGGCTGGATAATACTTCTTTTGATATCAGGCACAAATATCTCTGATCTTGCATTCTCCATGGCCCATAAAACTTCTGAACACAGAATAGAGGAAACGGTCATTCATCAATCTACCTAGGGAAAGGGGGAGAGATTGCCAAATTACTTCTCCAGTCTACATTAATGCTGACTGTCCAAACCAGGAACTTTTAACTATGTTGCTATTCTTGCATTCGGAGATCATTTTTATATTATGACCTCTAACAATTTGAAAAATAAATCTTAACCCATGGCCTTTGTAGAGGATAGAGGCAAGAAAAATTAATGCGAATACCACTTGCTAAAATAAGTACACGCTTTTTGTCTGATAACAGATGTGCTCTCTGTTCTCTGAATGAGGCTCCTGAGTACTGCCCTAGATTTTCTCGAAGTATCAACAAAGAACTCCTTATGGCCCTACTATGTGCAACACAGCAGAGGAATACAAGGTTAATGATAGGGTCTCTCTAGGTTTTTTTTAGTTTTTGAATTAATACTAAAGGTAATTGATAATTTGCTATAATAGTGCTTTTTTTGAGATTTAATAATTAAAATACTATGTGAAGGAGAGATGTCAGCAAAAGATACTGTGTGTGAAAATGCCCACCAAAATGCTTGTCGCCTAATAATAATGTAATATTAATAACATTAATTATAATATTAATAATGGTAATTATTATAATAACAGCTTATATTGGGAACTTACTTGTGATGACTTATTTTATGTGTCAATTTGACAGAGCCCCTGGATGCCCAGATATCTGGTCAGACATTTTTCTGAGTGTATCAGTGGGGGTGTTCTTATATGAGATTAACATTTGAATCAATAGACTGAGTAGATTGCCCTCCTTAATATGGGTGAGCCTCACCCAATCAATTGAAGACCTGAATAGAACAAAAAAGGCTGACTCTCCCACATGAATAAGAGGGAACTCCTCCTTCCTGACTTCCCTTGAGCTGGGGCAGTGAGGTTTTTTCCCTATCTTTGGACATTTCCTTTATTCAATAAACATTGATTGGGCCTCTTCCATGTTGCAAGCATGTTTCTAGGCATGGAGACACAGCAAGTGCTGTACAAGAAAGTGTTTAACAACCAGTTCCCCAGAAAAAATGTATTTGTAGCTTTTGCTGAGTCTTATATAAATACTCCTAACATGACTGATTTTAAGCTACTGGCATGATGTCAACTGGCTCATAAAATTCCGGAAAGTTTACCGATCCACTCTCATGCACTTGAACAAGCCAGCTGCTGCACATCACTGACCCAAGTGTGAAGAAAACAGACAAGGGCTTTTCCCTTGTGGAGTGCACATTCTAAGAGAAAGAAAACATTCTGAATTAAACACACAAGAAAATACCAGGTAGTGATAATTTCTGTGAAGATGATTGGGATAGAAAGAACAGAATGATAAAAGTGAGAAGAAATTCTCAGACATAAAGACATTTATAATTAATCTGCAATAAGAGAAAGGCTCTTGTTCTGAAAATAACATATTTTATTGTATTTCCAGAAAGGGGCACAGCCACTTTAGAGGTCCTAATGTACCCAAAAAAGAGAAAACCTGTTGGGTAGGTAGATAACTCTTTGGCTCCAAGGGCACTTAATAGTCTCACTCCCGCTTGGTGGTTACTTATGTACATGTGCTTCTTCACTGCTTCATAATATGTACTTCGTTCCTTGAAAGAATGACTCAGCCGTAGTTCAAATGAGTTTACTCTGTCTGGCAGAACACTTAAATGTTTTCTGGATAAGAAAACGTAGAGGGCTTCCCTGGTGGCGCAAGTGGTTGAGAGTCCACCTGCCGATGCAGGGGACATGGGTTCATGCCCCGGTCTGGGAAGATCCCACGTGCCGCGGAGTGGCTAGGCCTATGAGCCATGGCCGCTGAGTCTGCGCATCCGGAGCCTGTGCTCCATAACAGGAGAGGCCACAACAGTGAGAGGCCCGTGTACCACAAAAGGAAAAAAAAAAAAAAAGTAGAAATTCCAGCATTTGGTATGCGTATCATCTGGACCTGAGATCACTTTTGGTGGTACCTAAACAGGCACTTTTTTTTAATGTCACTGTTAAAAATTTAGTCTTTTTGTTCTTTTGATTTTCCATCAATTATGCAAGGAAAAAGTCTTAGTATATTGGAAACAACTCTTTAACCATTTCAATATGTACTCATCTTACATTATAAAAAGAATAAACCTTAGGTTCACATCCCTAAACAATTGATCAGTTTAACAATAATCTTTTGCTTTTGTAAAATTTATGGTTTTATAGTTACATTTCTGGTATAAGGCAAGTTTTACTTTGTATTCTACTTACAGTGTTGATTTAATTTAATTTGATTTTAAATAAATCTAAGTATAATTATGAGACAATATAAAGAAAATATAAGCAAAAAATAGTACAAGTAGATGTAGAAAAATCATGAAATTAGTACGAGAATGACTGAGGTTTAGCAAACTGTCTGAATGACTAGATCATTCTTTCATAGTACCCAATTGGGGCAAACAAAGTGTATGATTTGAAAATGTCCTCACAATTCACTTCTGGTCAGTGCATTGACTACTAAATTCAAGATCTTCAATTTACATGTGATGAATATAGGCTAAATGATTGAAGCAACTTGACCAAGTGTCTAATTCAGCTTGGGCTGCTATAACAAATTACCATAGACTGGGTGTCTTAAGCAACACACATTTCTTTCTCCCATTTCTGGAGGCTGGGAAATCCAAGATCAAGATGCTGGCAGATTCGCTGTTTGGCGAGGACACTCTTCCTGGTTTACAAAAGGCCGTCTTCTCCTTGTAGAGAGCAGAAGCTGAGAGCAAGTTCTCTTGCCTCTTCTTACAAAAGCAGTGATTCCATTCATGAGGGCTCCACCCTTACGATCTCCCCACCTCCTATTACCATCACATTTCGACGTATGAATTTTGAGGGGACACAAAATTTCAGCCCATTAGTGCCAGAATTCAACATAGAAACTCCTATTTCCAGATCTAATGCTCTTCCTACCTAAGATATTAAGTTTACCTTCCAAAAACGCTTTCACTTTTCCCTTTACTTCTCTCTGTTTCCAAGTCAGACTATTGTATCCATAGCCAAACTAAGTTTTCTGAATCAGCACATCAGCTTTTGAAATGAACTGGAGTAACTCGGTTTGGTGAAACACCCACAGATAATGTATTTTTCCATTCCTTTGACCATTGCTCAGAGTTAATTTCCTACTGGCATTCACCCTGGAACTTGTTGTCTAGAGTTGCCCATGTAAGAACAAGCCCAATGGCAAGTCAGTACAATGGTCCCTTGATATCCACGAGGGATTGGTTGTGAGACACCCCTCAGATACCAAAATCCACTCCATCGATGCTCAAGCCCCTTATATATATTTGCCATTTTATATAACCTATGCACATCTTCCTGTATACTTTAAATAATCTCTAGACTACTTATACTATCTATTACAATGTAAATACTATGTAAATAGCTGTTGGAATGCAGAAAATACAAGTTTTGCTTTTTAGAACTTTCTAGAAACTTTTTTCTGAATATTTTCTATCCATGGTTGGTTGAATCCATGAATGAAGAACCCATGGATACAGGTGGCCAACTGTACATGGTTTCTGAAGTGGCTGGTCTCATGGCTCAGATTGGATTATATATTTTAAACTGCTCTATGTTTTCTTTGATAATGTTTGTAAGCTTGAAGATCCCACTTGGTTCCTGAACTTCAGCTGTTCTGGTAGATGACAACTTAACACTCAGGTAGCACACAGGGTCCTCACAGTGAAACGTTTACTCTGTATAGCCTGTATTTTACATGGTACCATCTCATATACATTCTCCAAATGGGGTGAAAATCTACTCATGTGATTTGGCAAAAGAAAGAAGAGAAACTTAAGTTTGTTGATAGTTTTTCTTTCCTCCTTTATAATAAACTAAGTGGACAAAATACCAGATTCAAGTTCTAATTCCATCCTTCCATTCCCCCAAATTTGAGATCCTGCTTATTTTCTTTCCTGTACTTGTGCTTCCATCTTTTCTCATCTACAGTAGATAAGTACTTGCCATAAGTAACATACTGGAGATTTTGAGCAGTGCAAATTAGATGGCAAATATAAATTATAGCTGAAAATACAGCTGACCCTTGAACAATGTGGGTTTAGGGGCATCACCCATCCAAGCACAGTCAAAAATCTGAATATAACTTTATAGTCGGCCCTTGTACCTGCAGTTCCATAGCTGCACATTCAACCAACCTCAGATCATGTAGTACTGCAGTATGTATTTATTGAAAAAGATCCACATATAAGTGGACCTGCACAGTTCAAACCCATGTTGTTCAAAGGTCAACTGTATTATGATCTTCAGTTAAATATCACTGTAAGGAGCCAAGGTATCAACCAGAAGTAGACATGGTTTTTTTGATTCTGTAGTCAGACTGTACTCTCTTCTAGTCCCTTAGCACTGTGTAGAGCTACTTACAGCAGCAGCAGTAGAAGTAGTATTAGTACTGTAGAACTAGTGACCATAGACCTAACATTTATTGTTTGTCATGACCACTATTTATTAAGTATTACTAGTTGATAATCCTGACTCTGCCACTTACTAGCGGTCAGCTTGCACAATTCACATAATCTCTCAAAGCTTTAGCTCTTCATCTATAAAACGAGGATAATAATAGTACCCACTGCATGAAGCTGACTTGATGATTTAATTAGTTAATACACATAGAAAGTTAGGACTGTTCTGGTACATAAGAGGTATTCAATGGTAATTAATTAATTAAGAGACTGAAACAGCATCTCTGTTAATAAATTTGTCTAACATCTGTTTTCATCACAATGACTTTTTTTTGATGCATAATATCCTGTGTCCTTAACTGAATTGTTAAAAATCAGAGTGACTAAGTGGAGGAACCGGGATTCAAATCCAGATCTGTCTGAGCACAGAGCCTGAGGGTTAAACCCTTGAACTCTTCTGGCTGCATGGGTCACGAGTTATTCTCCTTAGTTTTAAGTCCAAAAGACATAAAAGATTATTGAAAGCAAAGGTGATGGAGTCCCACTGACCTCTATATGTCATCATTAGTGATCTGGGGACACCTGACTTGAAAGCAGTGGGCCAGTAAAATGAAGAAACACATTTTTATGTTGACTATCTCCTAACTAAATGCTTCTGAATCTGACCCATTGTTAATGTAAAGATCTGCTTGGTGAAAGGAGCTCTGAGATAAGTCATATCATTTAGAATAAGCATCATGCTGGAGGGCATATTTCTGCATGAATTCCCTCAGTGGCTAGCGTCTGTAGTCCTCATTCTGCATTTCTTGTTCTTGCAGAATGAGAGCTTATTTTTATAGTTTTACAGTGTGCTACTTTCTCTCATGGATGGTAAAAAAACATGATTTCAACTGTTGGCTTTGTAAGCTATAATCATGTAATTGGAAACAGCTGTGCACACAAGCAATATAATTCAAAGCAGTTTAATTAATACATCTTTATTGATAAATTCTACTCATAATACTGATATTATTGTGTGATTCTATAATCAAAAAGGGAATTTCTGAGCCCTGGCTGTTTCCAGATTGTGTGCTCAACTTTTACTTTCATAAAGAAACCTGAAAAAGATATTTTGAAGATGACTTCATCCACTCTCTCAACTCTCTTCCTGACTTCTTGCTGCAATCCCCTTCTCTCCTCAAAGTCACAGGGCAATAAAATCAAGCTTCAAAGATTGGTTTTATTTTGTAGGGGATGCTGTTGTAAGCACCGTATCTCCCCCTCAAGTCTGAGGCATTCATTCTCCCAGCTGCTTTGTTGGTGCTTCCCCTGAAATTGCTGTCTGAGGGCTGCCTGTTAATAGGATTTTGTATCCAACTATTGGCCAGTGGTAGGGAGCTATAAAGGCCCTTCCTGCTTACCTTAAGGTGGGCCAACTCTGAAGACCATACCAGCTATGGGAATGTCTGAAACCTTTGTTGCAACTGTCTCATATCCCAGTTACTCCCTCTTCCCAGTCCTATGCCCTTCACTCTCCCATAGATGTACATTCAAAGAACACTTCCTAATAAACTTCCTGCTGGAAAACTGCATCTCAGCATTTGTTTCTTGGAGAACCCAACTTCAGATAGATTTTGGACTTATTCTTACTTTATTATTACCTCCCTTGGTGTAAACTTTTGATACATTTCCATTTCTTTGAATTCCCAATGCTGGCCCATTTTCCATACAGTGTTTGTTTCTTGACTCTACTTTAAGATATGTCTTTGATTCTCTCGAACTCTTGGTGAATGTTATTGTTTGGAGTAGAAAGCCCCTATTCTGACTCCATCCTATTAGTGTGTGTCAAACCTGTACAAACTTTTACTTTAATGAAGCAACTTCTTTCTACATACATTTCAAAACACACACACACACACACACACACACACACACACACACAATGTCTTATGGACCAGGAATTCAAACATGATTCATTAAAAAATAAATCTTATTGCCTGAAACTTTGAACAAAATTAATTTTAGAAGATAAAGTTGTAGTTATTGGAAAATAAACCAAAGGCAAAACAGTAGTTAACCTTTATTAAGTGCTTACTGTATTCTAGGCTTTGTGGTAACTGCCTCACATGTATTAATTAATTTACTCTTCATACTTACCCACAGAAGTATGTACTATTACTTTCTCCATTTTACACATACATAATACCAAGAAAGATGTACTTAATTGCCATAGTTTGCCAGAAGAAAAAGGCTATTCAGGATATTTTAGCTTTTTAAAAACTAGAGATAACTTAGACATGGTAGCAACAGATTCCTTTTGTGAGATATTTATTTCAAAATGCTGTTGAACTATTTTAAATTGTGTAAAGAAATATAATTAGCATATACTTCTCTGCAAAATGTTTACAATATTGAAAACATATGCTTCTGAATGAGCATTTGTCAAGTAAGCCTTTATGTTTTTGATCTTTTACAATGTAAATATTTTTAATGAGTGACAATATATCTGCATTATAAACTCTGTCATTAGCTAATACTACAGTTTAAATTCAATTATGATTTCCAGTCAACTATCTGAAGTTAGAATGTTTATCTGAACACTGGGAATATTATATCCTGAAACCCTTGACAACACCAACTCTCAATTATAATAGTGTCACATAAAGGAAACTACTTTACTTTTAAAAAACTGTCATAGAATTTTTGTATACTTTTTTCTTCTATTTTAATGTAATCACTTATATTAATCTTTATGTTCCCAGCCCTAATAGAATACTATGAACAGACTGGCTTTATATTGGATTCATAAGATTATTGAGAAAATTTAACAAAAGCAAATTTATTATCAATATTTAAGGGTCAGGGGGCTTCCCTGGTGGTGCAGTGGTTAAGAATCTGCCTGCCTATGCAGGGAACACGGGTTCAAGCCCTGGTCCAGGAAGATCCCACATACCGCGGAGCAGCTAAGCCCGTGTGCCACAACTACTGAGCCTGTGCTCTAGAGCCTGAGAGCCACAACTACTGAAGCCCGCACGCCTAGAGCCCATGCTCCACAACCAGAGAAGCCACCACAATGAGAAGCCTGTGCACCACAACAAAGAGTAGCCCCCGCTCGCCGCAACTAGAGAAAGCCCACACATAGCAACAAAGACCCAATGAAGCCAAAAATAGATTAATTAATTGAACAACAACAACAAAAAAAAAAGTGTAAAAAATATTTAAGGGTCAGGGGAAAAGAGGCATCACAATGAATGCAAATCAGAATTCCTGATATTAATATTTTAATCGTGGTAGTTTTTCAGGTTAAGAAACATCTTATTTATACTAATAACATTTTATTCAGTAGTGTCTTGAGTGTTTCTGATTTAGATATTATGATTGACATCTCATTTAGTCACTGACAAGAATGGCAGAAATTCATATCTCAAGTGCCTTCTGATAATGACAAAATTAGCTAATATTGCATTCCATTTTGAGTTAATGCTTTTAAAGATGCTTCCAATCTACACTTTGATGGTGCATAGCGGAGGCAATCATACATTGTGTATTTCTTGGTGTAGATCTGATTTCAAATATATTTTCCCCTTGTTCTCATATTAGTGAGACCACATGCTTCAGTTTTTGATTGAATAAACTCTAGCAGGTATGCACAGTTCATACCTAACCTGAATCCTAAAGTAGAATTAAAAAGGAAGTCAAGAAAAGGAAAAAGCTTCTCTTGGAAATAAAAATGGAGGAATTGCCTAGGAATCGAATCTGTAGGTGTGTTCATGTTGCAATCTACCTGAAGCGAAATATAGTCATGGGCTTATACATGAAACAATACTGAACCTCACCATTGATAGAGGTGGGGAATAATTTACAAGGCTAAATGCACATTCCATAATTCCAAAGATGTGTACACTAAACAGTATGTGGCAAAGCCTGTGTATGTCTTTACCTAAAGGCATTAAGAAGGTAAGAAGGAACTGTAAGATGAGGTTAATGGTGTTGCTGAACTACAGGCATGCATAGGAAAACTAAGAAGAATGTTGCATACAAGTGATAATACTAATTGGAAAAGTTATGAGGTTATACTACTATACATAGTGTTTGAAACAAGTGTGTGTCTACGATTTGAGATAAATGTGAACGAAGTTATCATTTATCTCTGAATAGCATTTGTATTTCTGTAATATGCATTAGCTTTGAGCGCATAGAACTTAATGATTTGAGACTAGATAGGTCAAACTTAGATGCTTAAATCACCATACACATTTTTTTCTATCCTACATATTGTGAGATGCTGTGGGTTGAATTGTGTTCCACCAAAATTCACATGTTGAAGTCCTAGGTCCCAGAGCCTCAAAATGTGACCTTATTGGGAGATACGGTCTTTAAAGATATAATAAAGTTTAAATGAGGTCATTAGGATGGGCCTTAATCAAATATGACAAGTGTTCTTATAAAAAAGAGAAATTTGGACTCAAAGAGACGTATATAGAGGGAATGCCGTGTGAATATAAAGGCTGCCATCTGCAAGCCAACTAGAGGGTTCTGGAACAGAGATTTCCCTTAAAGTCCTTCAAAGGAACAAATCCTGCCAACACTTTGGTTTCAGACTTCTAGCCTCAAGAACTATGAGGTAATAAATTTCAGTTGTTTAAACCATCCCATTTATGGCACTTGGTTATAGCAGCCCTAGCAAACTAATACAGATTTTGGTATGGGAAGTAGAGTGCTACTGTAAGAAATAATTGGTAGAGACTGGAAGAGTTGTGAGGTGCATGATAGAAAAGGCCTAGATTGACTTCAATAGACTGATGGTAGAACAATGGAAATTAAAGGTAATTCTGGAGAGACCTCAGAAAGAGGTAAGAATGACCAGAATGTTGCTAGAAATATAAATGTTAAAGTGCTTCTGGTAAGATCTCACATGCAAATGAGGAATATTTTACTGAAAACTGGAGGAAAGGCCATCCTTGTTATAAAGTGGTAGATAATTTGGCTGAATTGTGTTTTAGTGTTTTGTAGAAGGTAGAATTTGTAAGCAATGATTTTGGATATTTATCTGAGGATATTTGTAAGCAAAGTGCTAAAGATATGGCCTGATTTGTCTTTGCTGCTTATAGGAAAATATGAGAGGAGAGATGTATTGAATAGGGAATTGGTAAGCAAAAGGGAACTAGAACTTGAAGTTTTGGAAAATTGTCAGCTTATCCAGATAGTGTGCTCTGAAAAAAGGGACAAGGGTATGGCTGAACAAGAGTTTGCCCAGGAGAAGGCAAGTGAGTCATGGGTATAGTCAGCCACCTCAGCAGAAGCCAGGAATAGAGATAAGGTTATCAAGGAAAGTTTGTGGAAGACCTTCTTATCTAATAGCTTGGACCTTTGTGAACCACACTGGAGGGCCCTACAAGGCTTTTGAAGATTTTATACCAGTATAAACACTGCCAGCTTGGATTTATAGGGACAGAGACAAAGACAGGATGACCTGAAGGAAGGCTATCAGACTTTTGGAATTCTGTAGGCAGGAAATGGGCTGACAAATCTATCCAGCTGCAAACGTGCATTTTCTTTCAAGAAAATGGACATATAATTTGGAAGCACTTCACAGGTCAACAAGGCTACCACTGGTATCATGAGCCCAAAAGGCACAGGGCAAGAGAGTAGAGCTGCGACTCTGTTGGGCCCAGAAGACAGAGCATAGAGTCAAAGAGGATTATTCTTAAGCCTTAAAATCTAATGGAATTTACCCCACTAGGTTTTGGACTTGCTTGGGACCCATGACCCCTTTCTTCCTTTCAATCTTTCCCTTTTGGAATGGGAATGTTTAACACATGTCTTTCCCACCATTGTATTTTTGAAGCAGATAACTTGTTGTCTAGTTTCACAGGTTCACAGAAGAAGAGGTATTTTGACCCAGGGTGAATTGTACCCAGAGTCACCCATACTTGATTTAAATGATATGTAGATGAGGTTTTAGACAGAGTTGATGCTAATGGTTTAAGATAGGTGGGTGTAAGGGGGGATGCTGAGATAGGGTGAATGCATTTTGCGTATAAGAAGAACATGAATTTTGGATGTCCAGAGGGCAGAGTGTTATGAGTTGAATTCTGTCCCCTGTCAAAATGTATATGATGAAGTCTTAACCTTTCATAGCTCAGAATGTGACTTCAGATACACAGTCTTTACAAAGATGATCAAGTTAACATGAGGTCATTAGGGTGGGCCCTAATCCAATATGCTTGGTTTCCTTATACCAAGGGGAAATTTGGGCACAGAGACACACATACAGGGAGAACACCATGTGAACATGAAGATGGCTATCTGTAAACAAAGGAGAGATACCTGGAACAGATCTTTTTCTCATAGACCTCTGAAGAAACCAACCTTGCCAAAAGTTTGGTTTCAGACTTCTAGCCTACAGAACTGTACAACAATAAATTTCTGTATTATGTTTCTCTTGTTTAAGCCACCCAGACTGTGGTACTTTGTTATGGTAGGACTAGCAAACTAATACATGAAGGGTTAATCCATATGCACGTATTATTATGTTCTTATTTTATTTATTCATGTGTTTATACATTTATGTATTTGTGTTCTGTACATTTGCAAAAGCAATTTGAAATTTAAAAACATATCTAAAAGCATAATAATTGCTTCTCGGCCTTTTGGCTAAGATCAAGTGTAAAAGCATAATTATACCATATTAATCTGCTTTACATATTCTTGGCAGTATTCTGTATATCAGATATTGTTCTAGCTGCTTAGCATACAATAGTAGATTGTTCAAACATAAGCCACTATATGCTAAAGTAAAGAGAGATCCGTAATTAATACAGATATTTGATCATTTTAGTAATAATAAGCGCTATCAAGAATATATATTGAAGAGATTGGTTCAAGATGGCAGCGTAGAAGGATGTGCGCTCACTCCCTCTTGTGAGACCACCCGAATCACAACTAACTGCTGAACAATCATCAATAGGAAAACACTGGAACTCACCAAAAATGATACCCCACATACAAAGACAAAGGAGAAACCACAATGAGACAGTGGGGGGGGGCAATCACAATAAAATAAAATCCTATAACTGCTAGGTGGGTGACCCACAAACTGGAGAACACTTATACCACAGAACTCCATCCACTGGTGTGAAGGTTCTGAGCCCCACATCAGGCTTCCCAACCTGGGGGTCCGGCAACAGGAGAAGAAATTCCTACACAATCAGACTTTGAAGGCTAGCAGGATTTGATTGCAGTATTTCGACAGGACTGGGTGAAACAGAGACTCCACTCTTGGAGGGCACGCACAAAGTAGTGTGTGCATTGGGACACAGGGGACGGGGCAGTGACCCCATAGGAGACTGAACCAGACCTACCTGCTAGTGTTGGAGGGTCTCCTGCAGAGGCAGGAGGTGGCTGTGGCTCACCATGAGGACAAGGACACTGGCAGCAGAAATTCTGGGAAGTACTCCTTGGCATGAGCCCTCCCAGAGTCCACCATTAGCCCCACCAAAGAGCCAGGTAGTCTCCAGTGTTGGGTCACCTCAGGCCAAACAACCAACAGGGAGGAAAACCAGCCCCACCCATCAGCAGACAAGCAGATTAAAGTTTTGCTGAGCTCTGCCCCCGCAGAGCAACACCCAGCTCTACCCAGCAGCAGTCCCTCCCATCAGGAAACTTGCAAAAGCCTCTTAGATAGCCTCATCCACCACAGGGAAGACAGCAGAAGCAAGAAGAACTACAATCCTGCAGCCTGTGGAACAGAAACCACATTCACTATGTACCAGATGAAGGAACAAGATAAAACCCCAGAAAAACAAGTAAATGAAGTGGAGATAAGCAACCTTCCAGAAAAAGGATTCAGAATAATGATAGTGAAGATGATCCAGGACATTGGAAAAAGAATGTAGGCAAAGAGCGAGAAGATGCAAGAAATGTTTAACAGAGAGGTGGAAGAATTAAAGAACAAACAAACAGAGATGAACAATACAATAACTGAAATGAAAAGTACACTAGAAGGAATCAATAGCAGAATAACTAAGGCAGAAGAACTGATAAGTGACCTGGAAGGCAGAATGGTGGAATTCACTGCCATGGAACAGAATAAAGAAAAAGAATGAAAAGAAATGAAGACAGCCTAAGAGACCTCCGGGAAACATTAAACGCAACAACATTTGCATTATAGGGGTCCCAGAAGGAGAAGAGAGAGAGAAAGAACCTGAGAAAATATTTGAAGAGATTATAGTCGAAAACTTCCCTAACATGGGAAAGGAAATAGACACCCAAGTCCAGGAAGCGCAGAGAGTCCCAGGCAGGATAAACCCAAGGAGGAACACACTGAGACACATAGTAATCAAACTGACAAAAATTAAAGGCAAAGAAAAATTATTGAAAGCAGCAATGGAAAAATGACAAATAACATACAAGGGAACTTCCATAAGGTTAACAGCTGATTTCTCAGCAGAAACTCTACAAGCCAGAAGGGAGTGGAAAGATATATTTAAAGTGATGAAAGGGAAGAACCTACAACCAAGATTACTCTACCCGGCAAGGATCTCATTCAGATTCCACGGAGAAATCAAAAGCTTTACAGACAAGCAAAAGCTAAGAGAATTCAGCATCACCAAACCAGCTCTAGAACAAATGCTAAAGGAACTTCTCTAAGTGGGAAACACAAGAGAAGCACCTACAAAAACAAACCCATAACAATTAAGAAAATGGTAATATGAACATACCTATTGATAATTACCTTAAACTTGAATGGATTAAGTGCTCCAACCAAAAGACACAGGCTCACTGAATGGATACAAAAACAAGACCCATATGTATGCCATCTACAAGAGAACAACTTCAGACCTAGGGACACATAGAGACTGAAAGTGAGGGGATCGAAAAAGGTAATCCATGCGGATGGAAATCAAAAGAAAGCTGGAGTAGCGATACTCATATCAGATAAAATAGACTTTAAAATAATGTTACAAGAGACAAGGAAGAACACTACATAATGATCAAGGGATCAAACCAAGAAGATATAACAATTATATATACACCCACCATAAGAGCACCTCAATACATAAGGCAACTGCTAACAGCTATAAAAGGGGAAATTGACAGTAACACAATAATAGTGGGGGACTTTAACACCTCATTTACACCAATGGACAGATCATCCAAAATGAAAATAAATAAGGAAACAGAAGCTTTAAATGACACAAAAGACCAGATAGATTTAATTATATTTTTAGGACATTCCATCCAAAAACAGCAGATTACACTTTCTTCTCAAGTGCGCATGGAACATTCTCCAGGATTGATCGCATCTTGGGTCACAAATCAAGCCTCAGTAAATTTAAGAAAATTGAAATCATATCAAGCATCTTTTCTGACCACAACGCTGTGAGATTAGAAATGAATTACGGGGGAAAAAGCGTAACAAACACAAACACATGGAGGCTAAACATTACATTACTAAATAACCAAGAGATCACTGAAGAAATCAAAGAGGAAATCAAAAAATACTTAGGGACAAATGACAATGAAAACACAATGATCCAAAACCTATGGGATGCAGCAAAAGCAGTTCTAAGAGGGAAGTTTATAGCGATACAGTCTTACCTCAGAAACAAGAAAAATCTCAAATATACAATCTAATCAAATATACAATCTAATCTACACCTAAAGGAACTAGAGAAAGGAACAAACAAAACCCAAAGTTAGTAGAGGAAAGAAATCATAAAGATAAGAGCAGAAATGAATGAACTAGAAACAAAGAAAACAATAGCAAAGATCAATAAAACTAAAAGCTGGTTCTTTGAGAAGATAAACAGAATTGATAAACCATTAGCCAGACTCATCAAGAAAAAGAGGGAGAGGACTCAAATCAATAAAATTAGAAATGAAAAAGGGGAAGTTACAACAGACACCACAGAAATACAAAGCATCCTAAGAGACTACTACAAGGAACTCTATGCCAGTAAAATGGACAACCTGGAAGAAATGGACAAATTCTTAGAAAGGTATAACCTTCCTAGACTGAACCAGGAAGAAATAGAAAATAGGAACAGACCAATCACAAGTAATGAAATTGAAACTGTGATTAAAAATCTTCCAACAAACAAAAGTCCAGGACCAGATGGCTTCACAGGTGAATTCTGTCAAACATTTAGAGAAGAGCTAACACCTGTCCTTCTCATACTCTTCCAGAAAATTGCAGATGGCTTCCTTGGTGGTGCAGTGGTTGAGAATCTGCCCACCAATGCAGGAACAGAGGTTTGGGCCCTGGTCTGGGAGGATCCCACATGCTGTGGAGCAACTTAGCCCATGAGCCACAACTACTGAGCCTGCACATCTGGAGCTTGTGCTCCACAACAAGAGAGGCCACGACAGTGAGAGGCCTGTGCACTGTGATGAAGAGTGGCCCCCACTCACCACAACTAGAGAAAGCCCTCGCACAGAAACGAAGACCCAACACAGCCAAAAATAAAATAAATAAATAAAAATTTAAAAAGCCAATAAAAAACAAAACAACCCAATCAAAAAATGACAATGAGGTATCACCTCACACCAGTCAGAATGTGCATCATCAGAAAATCTACAAACAACAAATGCTGGAGAGGGTGTGGAGAAATCGGAACCCTCTAGCACTGTTGGTAGGAATGTAAATTGATACAGCCACTATGGAGAACAGTATGGCGGTTCCTTAAAAAGCTAAAAGTAGAATTACCATATGACCCAGCAATCCCACTACTGGGCATATACCCAGAGAAAACCATAATTCAAAGAGCCACATGTACCCCAATGTTCAATGCAGCACTATTTACAGTAGCCAGGACATGGAAGCAACCTAAATGCCCATTGACAGACGAATGGATAGAGAAGATATGGTACATATATACAATGGAATATTACTCAGCCATAAAAAGGAACAAAATTGGGTCATTTGTTGAGATGTGGATGGATCAAGAGACTGTCATACAGAGTGAAGTAAGTCAGAAAGAGAAAAACATCTTATATTAATGCAGATATGTGGAAACTAGAAAAATTGTACAGATGAACCAGTTTGCAGGGCAGAAAGTTGAGACACAGATGTAGAGAACAAACATATGGACACCAAGGGGGGAAAGTGGCGGGAGTGTGTTGGTGGTGCGATGAATTGAGCGATTGGGATTGACATGTATACACTAATATGTATGAAATGGATAACTAATAAGAACCTGCTGTATAAAACAATAAATAAAATAAAATTCAAAATTCCAAAATAGAAAAAAAAGAAATGATCATGAAACAATAAAGCCTTTGTAGCAGACCAATTAAAAGAAAAATGAATGTATATTAATTTTGTGAAGACTGGATGGAGTACCTCATCTTTACAAATGGTGGTTGTAAAATGTCTGTCTGAGAGGTTGACATTTGATTGGAGGCATGAAGGAAGAGTCATGGGAAAATCTGAAAGAGAATGTTCCCATCAGAACAGACAGTGCAAAGGCCCCGAATAGGGACCATCTAGGTATATTTATGAGAAACAAGAATGTCCAGTTTGGCTGAAACATGATGAATGAGAGAAACATCTGAGAGAAATAAGATTAGAGAGGTAGACAAAATGTCATAAAGAGTCTTGAGAACTGTGCCATGGTAAGTAACAACTGTGCTCTAACAACCTCCTAATCACTTAATTGACTTAATCCAAAATGAGTATTTCTCCCTCTTATTTCGAAATCTGATGAGAGTTGAGTAACTCTTGTAGGTCTTTCTTTCAAGAGGTGATTCATTGTTCCCCATTCATCCTCTACGTCCTCCTCAGAGTCCTTATTTGGATCTCCCCTTCCAGACAGCCAGTGAGATGAGTGAAAATGTGGTGTATCACACAAGATGATTTAAAGGTCAGGCCTAAAAGTGGTTACTGGAACCCAGTTATATGGCACCAACCCAATGAAAAGAAAGGCTGGAAAAGATAATCTTCCTGTGTATTCTGGAAAAAATTAATTGGATTTTCCAAGATGCTGAACTCCTGCTGACTTCCTCCACCCAAATTGATCCTGAGAGCAGGGGTCAGCAAAGTATGGTCTGCAGGCCATACCCATCTCAGAGGCCATTGTTGTTCACCCATGAGCTAAGAACATGGGTTTTTTAATACTCTAAAGCATTTTTTACAACAAACAAGAAATAAAGAAAAGACAATAAAGATGGAGAGAGAAGGAGAGGAAGAGAAGGAGAATATATGGACCACAAATACTAAAATATTTATTATCTGGTGCTTTACAGAAAAAATATTGCAGATCCATGCTCTAGAGGAAGCATAGAGCAAAAAATTTTAAGTTAGTGAGAGAACAATATGAAACCCCCGGGTGACTAGAGGGCTGTTCAAACTGATGCATGTGTCTGTGTGTCTGTATGTCTCTGTGTGTCTGTGAATCATTGGCTTTGGCCTGGGGTAGAAATTACATTCTTACTTCTCCATAATCATTGACATGAGACTAAATGCACCTGCCCCATACTAACTATATTAATACCAGACAAACTTTCAGACAAATACATAATATGTAAATATTGTAACAAATAATCTGAATAACATAATCAATAAGCTTGATTTTATGGGCATATGTAGTATTCCTAAGCTCTCAAGTTCTCAAGTTCCCTTGGAATATTAACCAAAAAATAATAATTTTTCTCATTTATCTTATTTTTACATATTAAGTCATTCCAAATTCAGTGTCAAAACAGCAATCATTTTATTGTTATTTTTCATGGTTCTGGAGGTTGACTGGGCTCAACTAGGTGGTTTTTACTCAGGTTATCTAAAATAGCTGCAGTCAGATGGTACCTGGGTCTAGACACATAGAAAGGCTTACTCACCTTCCTGGAACTTGAGCTGGAAAGACTCAACAGCTGAAAGCTGGAACGCCAGGGGGTCCGTAGGCATCTCTGTCTCCATGTGATATCACTGAGTTGTGTTTCCAGCATGGAGACTCAGAGTAGCTGAATCCTTCACCTGATAGCTCAAATCTAAAGGCTTGTGTCCAGAGAGACAAAGACAGTCAAGCTGTTTTGACTTTTATACACTAACCTTGGAAGTCACACAGCATGTGCCTTCCACAACCTATTCTCCAAGGTAGTCACAAAGGCCTACCTAGGTTCTTATGAAAGGAGAGTTGAAGAATGTGTAAGCATGTTTTAAAATTACCACAATATTTTAGGCTATATAGAAGGTCAGTAAATTTCAATGAACAACATACAAACTAATCTCTGAACATTAATGATAATTTATTGTTAAAAGAAAACATACATTCATTCACCATGTTAATAAATTTTAAAAAGAATGACTATAGCTTCTTGAATTATGCAGACGAAAAGTATGTGATAAAATTTACTCATTTCTGGTGAAAAAGAAAAAAAAAACCTTTGGCAAAGTAAGAATAGAACTTTCTTAATATGATGAAGATGATATATAAACGAAAAGGAAAAAACAGAAATCAAGTTAAGTGTAATCTTAAACAGGAAAGGATTAGGAGCATTGTATCTTAAATTGGAAATGAGACAAGGGTGCCCAGTATGACATTTGTATTCAGCATTGTATCAGCAGTTAAAGAGAAATAATTTAGATGTAAGAGATTGGAAAGGACATAAAACTATCATTAGAAAATATGATCATTTACATAGAGATTCTAAAGGATATTCAGGACAAATTATAAAAATGGGAAATTTGGATAAGGTGGCTGGACATAATATAACAGAAGTGCTTAAATTTCTATCAAAGAGCAAAAAACAATCACAAAATGCAATTATAAGGCAGGATGTATCAGAGAATATCAAGTGCTTAAGAACAAATGTAACAAAACTGCAAAACCTCTGCAGGTAAAACCATAAAATTTTAGTAGATGTTTCAAAAGACCTAAATAAATGAGAAAATAATACTAAATATATGGACATGAAGATAATGTCATAAAGATGTCTGTTTAATAAAATTAACCCACAACTTCAATAAAATTCCAATCAAAATATTGATATGGTTTTATGATGTTACTTGATAAGATGATTCCAAATGTAAATGGAGAAGTAAAGTTATGATAATAGCAGGATTCTTCTAAAGAAGGCATGAGTGGGACTGGTCAGCATCTAGGATTTGCGATTCCTTGGTTAGAGTTTGGATTATTTTGTTATTATTTGTAATTATTTTGCAATGAGAAGGCATTGGTAGATTTCAAGGAACCATCTGATCATTCTGGCTGTTTTGTGGAGGAGGCAAGAATAGAGAACAATGAAGCAGCTGAAGTTCCTAGCTATAGATGATGGTGAATTACAGAGGCAGTGATGAGAACTGGTCAGATCCGACATATGATTTGCAGGTAGGTTATCAGGATTCACTGATGTACTGTACATGAGATATGAGGGAAATAGAAGAAACAAGAATAAATTGTCAGTTTTGGTCCCAAGCAACTGGGTGAGTAATGATGCCATCCTTTGAAACAGAGAAGGTTTGGAGTGGCATGGAATTTGGAAAGGATGTGTTGGCCATAATGAGATTCCTAGTAGAGAAGAGAGTAGGCAGTTTGATATATGAGTCGGGAACACAGGGGACAAGTAGAGCATAAAGATTTAAATTTGAGAGTGTACAGAAAATAGATGATATTTAAAGAAATGCAACTAGATGAGAGATCCCAGAAGGAGTAGAGAGAGAGAAGGGTAAATCTGTAGTCAGAGCCCTGAGGAGACCCCCATAATTTAAAAGTCTGAGTCATCATCAGCCTTTTCCAGGAAGGACTGGCCTTTCCATTTCTTTCCTTGTTTATCATGCAGGTAGTAGGAGTTGCCAATGATATTAATCAAAATCTAGGACACACCTGGGCCCTGTGTATAAACTGGCCATTTCAATGCTGTATAGGTAGGAGGTGAGGTCCTGGCCCTTTTCTTGCACTGCCTGCCATCCTGTAAAGCATGTGTACCTGGCAGGGTTTTTCTCCAGAGAACCTGGGAGAAAGAAAAATGTAAATAACTGATTATTAAAAATCCAACCCTTTAAGGCCTAACAGCCAATATTATCTAATTCACAGTAGTTTTTATCAGGAGAATTTTACTATTAGGAAAGTCCAATCTATGAAGTTTTGAGAGGAATATGATTATTCTTTTGGTTGCTTCAAAAGATTCTCTTAAAAATTGAGTCTTCATCCAAGTTAACTTTCTCCCTTGGAGAATAATGGTCAGAAAAGCCCAGATCCATTTTCAGTTTAATTTACAATTTTGTTATACTTAACGTAGTTTTAAACGGGGTGATCTGTGCTCTCAATTAGCTGTGAAAAATATTCTCCTGTCACCAAGATGATTCTTAGAATATTTTATTTTAGTTTAATATACTCTTTAATAGGATCCAAATCACAGAATGTTAAATGTGTAAACTTCGTAGAAAATGAATGAATATCATTAAAATAGAATATGCATTCACTTTAATTACATTATCTAATTTCTTTTAAACATATTTTGGGAGAGAATTATGTTCAAATTTTTCTGTGACCCCTGACTTTTCTCTGCCTTTGTCCCAGGCATCCTCATAGAAAACAGGATCTGTCCCACAATTATCTTAAGACTATAGCAAAGCTACTCTTTTTTCCTATGAATGTTGTTTAAATTACTCAGCAATCTTGATGCAGATTTTTATTTTTCTGACATCTTTTCTGCAGTTGTTTATATAAAGTATCACCAGTTCTGTGCCCTTGGATTAGTCTCTATTTTTCAGTGTCAGGTTTCTATGTAGATTTGGAAATGACAGTCTGCTTGTTCAGTTCTGCCTTTGTTGTACAGGAGGGCTTCAGAATGGTGGGAAGAGTTCCCTCCCACCCAACACACACACATACTGTAAAAATGGATTGTTCTGGGATTTCTTTTTTTTTTTAACATTTTATTTTATATTGGAGTACTGTTGATTTTTTAAACTTTGCTATGGTATTTCTTCATAAATAATTCAGAATGTAAGGGAAGTGTGGGAGTTCCCAGAGTAAGAACACGTCCAGCTTACCTCATGTTGGTTTCCCACTTTCTCAACAAGAGACCTTGTATAGGATGCCTTTGTAACTGATGTTC
This sequence comes from Lagenorhynchus albirostris, assembly GCF_949774975.1. NCBI lineage: Eukaryota > Metazoa > Chordata > Mammalia > Artiodactyla > Delphinidae > Lagenorhynchus > Lagenorhynchus albirostris. Next base: position 39,155,554 of record NC_083113.1, read on the forward strand.
AATATCTTACTGTACTGGAGTCCTTTTGCACTCAGACCTTTATCATCACCCAGGAAGTGATTATACAAGAATCTGTTCCTACTGTAGATTATGTTTAGAGTTCCTCTTAGTTATCACACCACAGTCAGCATCATTTAAAGTATGTCTTGTGGGAGGAAGAACAAGCCAGGTGTCCATCCGATGTAGCTCTACTGTCAAATTTATGGTGATCCAGAAAACCCATTTTCTAGAAGAAAATTTTAGTTCATACAGTGTATGTTTGATGATTATTTTGTGCTTAAACAATATAGTCTTGTAGTTCAGGGACTTTGGTTCAGTTCTTCAGGTAAATGAATGCTATGGATGATGAATAGTCTAAGGAGGAGTACATACAATTAATATGAAGTGAGACTGTTGAGAAGGTTCCCTAATAATTATAATTATTGTTGGAAGTTATTGTTAGGTTCTATAATAATTTGCAACTAATGTTAAATACAGTTGTTCCTACCATCTGCAACCTAAAACCTCCAGTTGTGGTAAAGTAGCTGAATCTTGAGGTTTGTTTTTCATGACACATGCTCTATACTTAGTGAAAAATACGGTAAATGGTCTCTATAGTTCTGTTTGCAACAGTAAGTCAGTGCCATCCTAGGCTTCATGTTTACTGTGAATAGGTAAATGGCTAAATAAATGACTTATTTTAACACAAATATAAATGAGTTTACATACACATCTAATTAGCATGGTTAATTAAACCAAAGATTTTTCACCTTTTATCACAGTCACAACTCCATACACTGAAGTCATTTAATTGGTGTGTGTTCCTTATTTTTCTTTTAAAAAATAAGCTTATGAAGACTTTAAAAAATATGAAGTGAAAAGAGAAAATCCTTTTATTTATAAAGGGATGGGAAGTGTTCAGGATTTTCATGACATTCTGAAGAGAGGCACTGTTGTGTGAGTAGTACTTTTATAATAAAACTTAAAAGTGTTCTAAAATTATTATTTTCCTAATCATGGGGTGGGAAATGCTCAAAGATTTCAGGATATATGCTAAGGAGTGACATTGGCGTGAATAGAACTAGTATTTGTGTTTTTATTGATTTTTAAATAAAACTTCAATGTTCTAAAAGCATATTTAGTATGAAGCTATTCAACAGAAAAAATAAAAAGCAGAAATAAAAGTAGTAGAACCGAATCCCCCAGGGAAATCTCTATACATAAATTAGCGCACTGTCAGGAAGTTTTTATTCACTTCTCTCTTGGTCTCTCTTCCTGTCACTGTTGTCTTTATCTGACACTCTCTTGTATTCCTCTCTGATGTCCATCTGTTTGTTTCTGCATGTATCTTATCTACCACGATGCCTCTCTCTCTCTCGTTACTCCCCTCTCTCTTCTCTTTTAAAATGTGTGTATGTTTGTGTGTGCATATATAAATACAATTATATCATATATATTTTAGCAACTTTCATTTCCATTTAACAGTATTTCATGGACATATTTAAACTAGTATTTATAAATAAATTATCATTAAAAATTGAACTAATGCAAACTACTTTAGAAAAAATATACTTCACCATATCATACACATATAGAAAGTTGTAGAGAATATCTGGGCACCTGCATGTCACAGAGCTTTATCAAATGTAAATCTTTTCCATAGTTTTTTCAGACATGATATGTAACCCCCAAAAAATGTAATTAATAGTTTCTGAATTTCCCAACCTGATATGCACAGCATTGCATCTCGTTGTAGTTTTAATAAACATTTCCCTGATCATTAGTGGAATTGAGCATCTTCTAACATATGCTATTATTCAGTTTCCATCTTCCATGGATCGCCTATTTATACAGTAGAAGTTAAATACTTACCAGTCCCAAATAAATTAAATTCATCCTTAATTAAAATTAATTTAGAATATTAGGCCAAAGACTTCAAAAGCTTTGAGAGAAGGCAAAACGTTGGGCTGGTGACACAACTGCTTGAGAATATCAAACAGAGGACTAGCCTTTAACAATGTGTTATAAAGATGTGAAAGAAAAATGAAAAATATTTACTAGTTAAAGAGGCACAGCCACTGAAAAGAATATAGTCATTAGGCAATCTGTGTTAGAAGATCTTTCCTTTCCAGATTTACACACATTCTGGATCTTATAAAACATTGTCTTGGCTCTTCTCTTTTCTTTCTATTTCTATCTCTCTCTCTCTCTCTTTTTTTTTTTTTTTTTGGCAAGAAATTTTGTTGTAACCTTCTCACTTCCAAAAGCAAACAAACAAAACAAAAAAAGACAGTAGTTTGTTGTTCTATAGGTCCTAAACTCAAGACTGCTTGTTGTGGATAATTGTATTTACTCATTCATATTTATTTATTTATGTATTTATTTATTTATATTTATAGTATTTATTTATTTATTTATTGGTAGTTGAATTTACTTACCAAACAGTCTTTACCCATATTTAACCCAATAATTACATTCCACCAGTCTATTATAATGAACTCACTGATTATAAAAAACTGGTCATATTGCTTTGGCTTTACAGCACTAACCCTTTTTCAGTTCCATTCGTTGTAAATAAATTTTTCCTGTGTGTGACTTGTCTCTTCACTTTGATCATAGTGTCTTTCTTTGAATGTAAGATTTTAATTTTTTTTAATTAATTAATTAATTTATTTATTTTTGGCTGTGTTGGGTCTTCATTTCTGTGTGAGGGCTTTCTCTAGTTGCAGCAAGCGGGGGCCACTCTTCATTGCGGTGCACAGGCCTCTCACTATCACGGCCTCTCCTGTTGTGGAGCTCAGGCTCCAGAAATGCAGGCTCAGTATTTGTGGCTCATGGGCCCAGTTGCTCCGTAGCATGTGGGATCTTCCCAGACCAGGGCTCGAACCCGTGTTAGCAGGCAGATTCTCAACCACTGCGCCACCAGGGAAGCCCTAAGATTTTAATTTTAATGAAGTTTAACTTATCATATCTACTTACATTTTGTTTGGTGTTTGTGTGAGTGTGTGTGTGTGTGTGTGTTAAGAAATTTTTTCTGTACCATTTGGTCATATAAATATTCTCTCATACTTATGTCTAATGATTTTTTAGAAATTTGATTTTCAAAAGTAGGCATCAAATCCACTATGAAATGGTTTTGGGTAATGGATGGATTAAGAATCTAATTTTATTGTTTTATTCCATATGGATGGTCACTTTATCCCTGTGCCATTTATTGAATAATCCATCTTTCCCCACAGACTTGCAATACCAACTTGTTAGATATTGATTTCCCATACATGTAGTTCTTCTCTAGACTCTACTACTGCAGACTTCTGGTTCCTCCTTTTGTGCTATTTTTTTTTAACCCTTGAACAAAAACTATACTATGGCTTCTTAATAAATCTTGGCACAACATTGGGGAAGAATCTACAACACACAACATCCATTTTTCTTAAAAATTTATGCCAGTGTTATTGGTCCTTTGCTGTCCCATGTAAATTTTAGTCACAACTTACCATCTTCAGGAAAATCGCTGTTGAGATTCTGATTGAAGTTATGTTCAACTATTAGGTTAATTTGGGGGAGAATTTCCATTACAATAGTGAATCCTCCCATTAATGAACTTGGTGTTTATACATTTAGTTAGTTCTTCAATGACTTTCACTAATAGTTTTGTAAATTTCTCAGTAGAATCTTGCCCAAATTTATATTTAGTAATACTTTTTAGTTTTATATTACCAATGAAAAATGTTTTCAATCAGTGTTTTCTAAGTGGTTAGCTATTAGTATATAGCAATACAATTGATCTAGATAGTATCTATGACTGATTTAGTTTAATTTGTACAAATATCCTTTATGTAGATTCCATTAATTTCTATTTAGAAATTATATAAGATGCAAATAATTGCTTTTTTCTTTTTTCTTCTCCTTATCTTCTTCCTCTTAATTTCTTTTATATTTTATTGTGACTTTTTCTTGTTCTCTTCTGTAAAGTTCAATAAAAATTTGTTCTTCTAAAAATAGAACTACCATACAACCCAGCAATCCCACTACTCGGCATATACCCTGAGAAAACCATAATTCAAAAAGACACATGCACCCCAGTGTTCATTGCAGCACTATTTACAATAGCCAGGACATAGAAGCAACCTAATTGTCCATCAACAGAGGAATTGTTAAAGAAGGTATGGCATATATATACAATGGAATATTACTCAGCCATAAAAAGAAACAAAACTGAGTTATTTGTAGTGAGGTGGATGGACTTAGAAACTGTCATACAGAGTGAAGTAAGTCAGAAAGAGAAAAACAAATACCATATGCTAACACATATATATGGAATCTAAAAAAAAAAAAAATTGGTTCTGATGAACCTAGGGGCAGGACAGGAATAAAGATGCAGATGTAGAGAATGGACTTGAGGACATGGGGAGGGGGAAGGGTAAGCTGGGATGAAGTTGAGAGAGTGGCATGGCCATATATACACTACCAAATATAAAATAGATAGCTAGTGTGAAGCAGCCGCATAGCACAGGGAGATCAGCTTGGTGCTTTGTGTCCACCTAGAGGGTGGGATAGGGAGGGTGGGAGGGAGATGCAAGAGGGAGGAGATATGGGGATATGTGTATATGTATAGCTGATTCACTTTGTTATACAGCAGAAACTAACAGAGCATTGTAAAGCAGTTATACTCCAATAAAGATGTTAAAAAAAATGTGTTCTTGACTTAATGAATAAATTTCTAGAGTTTTACCATACACATAAAATTTATGGTGGTGTTTTATATTTCTAATACATTAAGGAAATCTGTCTCTTTCTAAGAATTTGCTAAGTTTGATAAGATTTAATATGAATGATGAATTTTATTGAATGCCTCTTTTTAAAAATCTGTTCTTATAGATACAATAATCTATTGTAGCTACAGTATTTGCCATTTTTTTCCTTTTGATTTTAGTTAATGTGATGCATTGCATCAGAATATTTTTAGATGTTTAGCCAGTCTTCCTGGGATAAACATTATATGTGCATAATTCAATATATATTTTTATATTGATGAATTTAAAGAGCTATTTTTTTCTTATTTAAAACATACTAATATGTCAATAATTTGTATTATTCTTCTCATGGTTTTAATAACAAAGTTCTACAGCTGACATAAAAGTAGGTGGGTATCTTCCTTTTATTTGTTTATTTTTTTTTTTGTTTTCTGAAATATTTTATAGGGCGTAGGAATTACCTATTCCTTGACTGTTTTGTAGAAATTTCCTATAAGTTGTTTGAGTTTTAAGTGTATGTGTGTATAAAAACCACATGAATATTTATTTTCAAAATTTGTATTTTCTATTCCTTCAGAATCAATTTTGGTTATGTTAGCTGAAAGAAATACACAACCTAAAAGTTGAGAATTATGTTTTATTCATCAGGCATGTTGAGCACTTAAGCCTGGGGCACAGCACCTCAAAAAGCTCAGAGGGACTGCTCCAAAGAGGTAAGGGAGGAGCCAGGTTATATAGGAGTTTTTGCAAAGACAAACCAGTTAGTTGAACATCAAAAGATTTCTGCTATTTAAAGAAAGATCCAACATCTCAAGTTAATGAATTTAGCTCTTTTCTATGTATAGGAAGATGTAAGAGTCTGGGCTTATTGAAATCATTCATTTGATGCACCTTAACTACCTAGGGCCAGTATCCTGTTATTCTCCATCCTGAACCCACTCAGGATGCACAATTGAGAGTGGTTGCATTGGCTGATGGCTTGTTGGCCACAACATCCTTTGTTTAAGGATATGGCAGGCGACATTTTTCACCATGGTTATATATATATATATTAATTTTAATAGACATTTCATCTAAATCTTCAATTAATTGCCTGCAGCATTTTACTTAATTTTAAACTTATAACATTTCTATTACAGTTGTAACATCTATCCATCTCTGTATCTAAATATTTATAACTTTTATTTCTCATTTATTTGTACATTTTCTTCCTTTTTTGTCTGTTCAATCTTGCTAAAGATTTATATTTTATTTGGTCCTTGAACGAACTACTTTTTGTGTTGTTGATTTTCTGTTGTTTCTCTGTATGCTATTCATTAAACTTATAGTATTATTTTCTTTCTTATACTTTCTTCAATTATACTATTGATCTTGAATAATTTGTTGAGTTGAACACATTTATTTTCAGTCATTTTCATGTTAATAACTGAATTTAGGACTATTTATATAGCTGTGTTTACACATTTTGATACGTGATATTGTCATGTTTCCCTTTTAATACTAAATAATTTTCATTGGGTTTATTAGGAAAAATTATAAATAACTCTTTTATTGTTACTTTCTAATAAAATTGCATTGTGGTCAGAGAAGCTGATCATTTTATCAGACTGTCTTACAAGATGAGTTTAGTTAATTTTCATTTAGTGGGTCACAGAATATTTGGACTTCATTTTTTTTCTGTCTTATTTTTTCTTTTGTTTTCCGTTTAAAATATCATTTAGCCTTCTGATGGGTCAATAAACTATTCAAAAGCATAATTTAGTTCTCTGTTGTTTTAGTTTTCTTTCTGCTTCTCATTCCTCCCCCCTTTCCCCATCCCCTTCCTCCTCCTCTGTCTTCTTTGTTGTCTTCTCAGAAACTCCCTAATTTCAGCTTCATTATTCTAGTATCTTTATATTTTAATTTAATCTTTGTATCTACAGTTTTATCACTATGTTTGGATGCACACTAAATTGTATTCACCTTCTCTCTACTCAGAGTGTAGTTTTAATTTAATCATACATGTTTTTCTTCATTTCTGAAAAAGAAAAAGTCAACTCTTCAAATATCACATCTTTTAATTTCCTCTATTCTGTTCCAGAACAATGGAATTCTTTAGGAAACTCTCAGTCTCTCTTCCATGTGCCCTTAAGTTCTATCCTGCCTAGCAGGCTATTTCTACTTTCTTTTCAGAAATTCTGTCCTCACCTGTGTGCTATGTCGGCCTTGTTTTTGTCTTTTATTTTGATTGCTCTCTTTGGCATTCATAGGCTTTTATTTGGGTTTTCCATATCCTCCTATTATTGTTCTTTTGTAATTTCCAGTTCTATTTTTTGTCAATGTAACCTCTTCCTTCATTTCTCTGAAGACCTTGAACTTAATTGATTTTTAAATTATTTTATGTTCTATTACTTTCAATTTTTTGAGGGATTTGCTTTTTCTGCTGACTTAATCTTTAAGATCCTTTACATTAGTATGCTTTGATTTGGGGAGGGTGGGATTGTCTTGACTGAGAATCAATTTCTGTCTGTCTCTCTCTCTCACTCCGCATTGTCTCCTAGGGGTTTGTCTATACCTCCCTCCCGCAGTCCTTTATGACAGCCCTACTTAAAAAAAAAAAATTATATTGGAGTATAGTTGATTTACAATGTTGTGTTAGTTTCAAGTGTACAGCAGAGTGATTCAGTTGTACATATTTTAGATCACAGTCACAATGGGATGTGATAGTCTCTCACTCTGCTGGTTATGGATTGACTGAGCTCCACTTGTGCTTCCTCCATTCTCTCGTTCTTTTCTGCATCACAGAAACCAAAACTGCAGCAAATCTCAAACAACATCAGCATCTGTCCAGGGTCAGAGATGTGCCATTCTGGCCTCTGGTCTCAAGCCATAAATCTGGCTCCAACCCGGCCATGTGTGAGTCATGTTATTCCCCCTTGCTTGATAGGAGGCAACAGTCTCTACCATGACCACCTCTGAACCAGAAACCCCCCACGTAAACTTCAGTTTTGCTTACTTACTCTCTTGCCTTTCTGTTCTAGTCTGCTCTATAGAAATGTTCATTTTGTTTTTCAGTGTTTCAGTGTCCTTTCAGACTTCCCCATATACTTTACATATAATCACTATGATGTTTTTAGTGCAGGGTAGAGTGTGGGAAGCACAAAATTTGAATTTATGATCTTTTCTTGACTGAATGTATAATGATCTTTGACATAATAGCCTTTCTATGAGTTTATGTCATTCTTTTTCTTTTAATATTTGAAGGAACACTTTCTACATTAAAAATAGTAAAACTTTCTTTGTCATATGTGTTTTACTTTTCTATATCTCATTTTATGTAAAGACATATGGCTTAGGTTTTTTTATTTTTAGTGATTTCATTGTCAGATTTAACAACTTAAACTTTTATGGTTTCTTGGTTTCTTGATATGCATAGAAAAACTTATCATTAGCAGAAAAAGAAAAAGAAAGAATCATCTGAGCCTTTTCCCAGTTTGTTTAAATATCTGATGCCTCTGAAATTTATTTTGATGAATGGAGTGACATAAGACTCTGACTCTCCCTGCAAAGTCTTATGGGTTTACCAACTTTATTTATGAATAATCCATATTTTACCTCTTATTTAAAGTGCCACTTTCTCACATGCTAAGGTCACAAATACTGGTTGTATTTCAGGCTTTATTATCTTCTATTGACCTATTTGTGTCATTACCATACAGTTTTAATTGATACATTTGATATATTTAAATATTTAGAAGAGCTGGTACCCTCTTCTTATTCTCTTCATCCTTTTTTTTTTTTTTTCTTACTGGTTCTACAGACTTTGTCTTTTAGATTAAATCTTTAGATCTAGATTCATATTTTTCATGTTTTCCCTCCAAATATTTTTTTAGGAAATTTATGGGGATATCATTACATTTACATGTCAGTGTATGAATTTAAGTTGGGTATTCTTAAAAAGATTATGCATCAAATGGTCCTTAATGTCTCTCATTCCGTAAGGGCCGTAGAAAATTCTTGATAAGTTAGCCATTCATTAGTGATTTTACCATTTTCTTTCTTGTTTTATATTTTTAGCTAGTTATTTGTGTATAAAGAAACCATTAGATTTTTTTCCACTCATTTTATAGTCAATAGCATCACTTCATTCTCTTATTTAGACTTCTTTTTTTTCATTTGCTACCCATGGCTCCCCCATAATCACCTATGTAATTTCTAAATGATTATAAATGTGCCTGCTGTTTTCCAAAATGTATCACTCTTCTTTAATTCTCTTTCCTAATTTTTTATCTTGTACTTTCAAAATGGTACAAAATTATGATAATTACTATGAACAATCATATCTTTATTTTGAGTGTAATAGAAATGTTTTAATATTTCATAGTTAAGTGTGAGGCCAACTACTGACTTCTGAAATTTATTAAATGCCTTCTTAATGCCTATTGAGATGGCTATATTATAAATTATACTAATATCACATCATTCTTGTAGTTTTTAATTGAACTTCAGTTGGGTGCTGTGCATTACTCTATTACTATATAACTAAATTCAGCATGCTAGCAGGTTATTTTTTGTTTGATATTCACAAATGAGATTGGCCTGTGGTTTTCTACTTTTGTGTTATTTTTGGTATGGGTTGGTGTTTCAGAGAATATACCTTTTAAATTATTTCTGCTTCTCTATTTAGGCATTGCTTTTAGTTTTGAAAATGGCTTTATTTAGAATGCAAAATATGCAATTGCGACCCACTGATTTGATTTCACAATGGTTCATGTAATAATTCCCCAAAAATGTAGAATACGAGGAAAGAGGAATTTGATGAACAGGAAAACTTTGCTCAATTATTCATTCAACAAATTAAGTATTTTTCATGTGTTAAGCACTGTTCTACGATCTGGGAATAAAATAAAGTAGTCTCTTCAGACGGCAAAGTTTCTGCTTTCATGAAGCTTACATTCTAGTCAGGGACAAAGGTAGTAAACAGGTAAACTAATATCATTATTATGAAGTGATTGTATTTATGTATATAGAGCCATTAATGTAGATACGCTAGTAAAATGAGCAGAGGTTAAGAATAGAGGACACATCTATCTATGCTTAGGAGAGACCCTCAGAGATGATATCTAAGCTAATATATACAAGACACAAAACTGAATTACTCAAACGGTAGTTTTACAAATATAAAAAGGACAAAGAGGGCACTTAAAATTATCTCTCCTTACATTCTTTTGGCATACACAGTAAATTTTAAGTTCCTTTGGTGATAAATATAGGAAAAAAGAAGGGGGGAAAATCTACTTTTACATGTAAGACACAAAGAAACAAATGTTTCTGGTATTTATGCCAGAACCTGTCCATTGCAAAGAGCAGAATCTCTCAGAGTGATCCCCTTGGAAAAGTTTACACATATTTCAAGAATGCAGCTATGACTCAGTATATTTAGGGACTTAATGCTGAATATTACTCCCACAGTTTATGAGACGCAAGAAATTCTGTCTCACTATTTTGTATTCATGCTGGGTTGGGAGCGCACATTAGCTTGACAGGAAACCCATTTCACCAAAATTGGTTCTGAATGACTAATTTTAGATGTTTGCAAAAGTAAGTGGTGTTGTGCCTGAGCAGTAGTAGTTTACATAATTGTTCAGGCACCATCGTGTAAAACAGGATATTCTTTACATTTCCCACTGCAGGAACCCAAAGAATGACTTACTTAAGCTTGTAGGAATACCCCAGTGAAATCCCTTCTCAAAAAAAGTATTAGTAATAACAATGATTCTAGATTTTAGGCTCTTCACAAGAAGAGCCTGTGTTTTCTTATTCATGTTTTAACACTTAGTGCCTACAAGATACCTGGAATATTGTTTGTTCCTCAGTTAATGTGTGTTGAATGAATGGAATATTTTTAATTCAATGTTTAATGACAACCAAAAAAATTGTCAAAAAGCTTCTGCAAAACAAACAAAAAAAAAGCTTCTGCACCCTGCAAAGTGAACTTTTTAATTTACTGCACAGTTACCTAATGAATAAATATTTATTCAAATTACAAATAAAATGAGGTAGGACTACACAGAGGGAGTTGTGGTTGTTAACTATTTGTATATTGTAACTAGAATAATGGTGATGCATTATTCTGTTAGAAGGTGATTGGAAATGAGTCAACCAATATTTAAAGAACATTTGACAGGCTCTGTTCTAGGATTTATGGATACAGCAATGACTAGAAAAGAGCCCTTGCCCTCAAGTAGCTTCTCTATATTGTGGTGGCATTACTATTTTCTCTCTTGTTCATTCTCTACAGCCACTTCTTATTCCCCCCACCCTCTCATTCTGTTTCTCTGCCTGATGTTATTACTTCTACTTTCAAAAATAGATGGAATACTTCCAGGAATCTGAGCTGAACCAAACTAAATACATAAATAATTGCATAGTTCTCATTTTCTGTGCCAGCTACTGCTCAGAATTCAATCTTTAACATAAACATTTTCAACAGAACTGCATTTACAACAGTTATCCTGTTGCTCCAACCACTATCATTCATTTGTGCTACTGCAGGGTCTGCGGATACAGGAAATGCTATTAAATGGACAGTGTATGCAAATCCTCAGAGTGAAATGACCTTTGCATATGCCATCTGTCAAAAAGTTCTGATGGGAGAGATTCTGAAAAACTTCCTACTTGAATAAGGTGAGGGCAAAGGGACAATAGAGCTGACAATTATTTTAAGAACAAAGGTTGCATGGGAGAGATTGGTTCAAGATGGCGGAGTAGAAGGACGTGCCCTCACTCCCTCTTGCAAGAGCACCAGAATCACAACTAACTGCTGAACAATTATTGACAGAAAGACACTGGAACTCACCAAAAAAGATACCCCACATCCAAAGACAAAGGAGAAACCACAATGAGACAGTATGAGGGGCACAATCACAATAAAATCAACTCCCATAACTGCTGGGTGGGTGACTCACAAACTGGAGAACATTTATACCACAGAAGTCCACCCACTGGAGTGAAGGTTCTGAGCCCCAAGTCAGTCTTCCCAACCTGTGGATCTGGCAACGGGAGGAGGAATTCCTAGGGAATCAGACTTTGAAGGCTACTGGGATATGATTGTAGGACTTCGACAGGACTGGGGGAAACAGAGACTCCACTCTTGGAGGGCACACACAAAGTAGTGTGTGCATCGGGACGCAGGGGACGTGGCAGTGACCCCATAGGAGACTGAACCAGACCTACCTGCTAGTGTTGGAGGGTCTCCTACAGAGGCAGGGGGTGGCTGTGGCTCACCGTGAGGACAAGGACACTGTTAGCAGAAGTTCTGAGAAGTACTCCTTGGCTTAAGCCCTCCCAGAGTCCGCCATCAGCCCCACAAAAGAGCCAGGTAGACTCCAGTGTTGGGTTGCCTCAGACCAAACAACCAGCAGGGAAGGAATCCAGCGCCATCCTTCAGCAGACAAGCAGATTAAAGTTTTACTGAGCTCTGCCCCTGCAGAGCCACACCCAGCTCTACCCAGCAGCAGTCCCTCCCATCAAGAAACTTGCACAAGCCTCTTAGATAGCCTCATCCACCACAGGGCAGACAGCAGAAGCAAGAAGAACTACAGTCCTGGAGCCTGTGGAACAAAAAACACATTCACAGAAAGATAGACAATATGAAAAGGCAGAAGGCTATGTACGAGATGAAGGAACAAGATAAAACCCCAGAAAAACAACTAAATGAAAAGGAGATAGGAAACCTTCCAGAAAAAGAATTCAGAATAATGATAGTGAAGATGATCCAGGACCTCAGAAAAAGAAGGTAGGCAAAGAGTGAGAAGGTGCAAGAAATGTTTAACAAAGACGTGGAAGAATTAAAGAACAAACACCTAGAAGAATTAAAGAACAAACAAACAGAGATGAACAATACAATAACTGAAATGAAAAATACTCTAGAAGGAATCAATAGCAGAATAACTGAGGCAGAAGAACTGATAAGTGACCTGGAAAACAGAATGGTGGAATTCACTGCCATGGAACAGAATAAAGAAAAAAGAATGAAAAAAAATGAAAACAGTCTTAGAGACTTCTGGGACAACATTAAACAAAACAACATTCGCATTATAGGGGTCCCAGAAGGAGAAGAGAGAAAGAAAGGACTGGAGAAAATATTTGAAGGGATTATAGTTGAAAACTTCCCTAACACAGGAAAGGAAATAGCCACCCAAATCCAGGAAGCACAGAGAGTCTCACACAGGATAAACCAAAGGAGAAACACACCAAAACACATAGTAATCAAATTGTCAAAAATTAAAGACACAGAAAAATTATTGAAAGCCGCAAGGGAGAAATGACAAATAACATACAAGGGATCTCCCATAAGGTTAACAGCTGATTTCTCAGCAGAAACTCTACAAGCCAGAAGGGAGTGGCATGACATATTTAAAGTGATGAAAGGGAAGTACTTACAACCAAGATTACTCTACTCTGCAAGGATCTCATTCAGATTAGTTGGAGAAATCAAAAGCTTTACAGACAAGCAAAAGCTAAGAGAATTCAGCACCACCAAACCAGCTTTACAACAAATGCTAAAGGAATTTCTCAGTGGGAAACATAAGAGAAGAGAAGGACCTGCAAAACCACACCCAAAACAATTAAGAAAATGGTAATAGGAACGTACTTATCGATAATTACCTTAAATGCAAATAGATTAAATGCTCCAACCAAAAAACCCAGGCTCGCTGAATGGATACTAAAACAAGACCCATCTATATGCTGTCTACAAGAGACCCACTTCAGACCTAGAGACACATACAGACTGAACGTGAGGAGAAGGAAAAGGATATTCCATGCAAATGGAAATCAAAAGAAAGCTGGAGTAGCAATACTCATATCAGATAAAATAGACATTAAAATAAAGAATGTTACAACAGACAAGGAAGGACACTGCATAATGATCAAGGGATCAATCCAAGCGGAAGATAAAACGATTATAAATATATATGCACCCAATGTAGGAGCACCTCAATACATAAGGCAACTGCTAACAGCTATAAAATAGGAAATCAACAGTAACACAATAATAGTGGGGGACTTTAACACCTCACTTACACCAATGGACAGATCGTCCAAACAGAATATTAATAAGGAAACACAAGCTTTAAATGACACAATAGACCAGATAGATTTAATTGATATTTATAGGATATTCCATGTAAAAACAGCAGATTACACTTTCTTCTTCAGTGGGCATGGAATATTCTCCAGGATAGATCACATCTTAGGTCACAAATCAAGCCTCAGTAAATTTAAGAAAATTGAAATCATACCAAGCATATTTTCTGACCACAACTCTATGAGATTAGAAATCAGTTACAGAGAAAAAAACGTAAAAAACACAAACACATGGAGGCTAAACAATACGTTATTAAATAACCAAGAGATCACTGAAGAAATCAAAGAGGAAATCAAAAAATACCTAGAGACAAATGACAATGAAAACACGATGATCCAAAACCTATGGGATGCAGCAAAAGCAGTTCTAAGAGGGAAGTTTATAGCAATACAATCCTACCTCAAGAAACAACAAACATCTCAAATAAACAATCTAACCTTACACCTAAAGGAACTAGAGAAAGAAGAACAAACAAAACCCAAAGTTAGTAGAAGGAAAGAAATCATAAAGATCAGAGCAGAAACAAATGAAATAGAAAAAAAGAAAACATTAGCAAAGATCAATAAAACTAAAAACTGGTTTTTTGAGAAGATAAACAAAATTGATAAACCATTAGCCAGACTCATCAAGAAAAAGAGGGAGAGGACTCAAATCAATAAAATTAGAAATGAAAACGGAGAAGTTACAACAGACACCACAGAAATACAAAGCATCCTAAGAGACTACTACAAGCAACACTATGCCAATAAAATGGACAACCTGGAAGAAATGGACAAATTCTTAGAAAGGTATAACCTTCTAAGACGGAACCAGGAAGAAATAGAAAATAGGAACAGACCAATCACAAGTATTGAAATTGAAACTGTGATTAAAAATCTTCCAATAAACAAATATCCAGGACAAGATGGCTTCACAGGTGAATTCTATCAAACATTTGGAGAAGAGCTAACAGCCATCCTCCTCAAACTCTTCCAAAAAAATTGCAGAGGAAGGAACACTCCAAAACTCATTCTAGGAGGCCACCATGACCCTGATACCAAAACCAGACAAAGATACTACAAAAAAAGAAATAACGGACCAATATCACTGATGAATATAGATGCAGAAATCCTCAACAGAATACAAGCAAACAGAATCCAACAACACATTAAAAGGATCATACACCATGATCAAGTGGGGTTTATCCCAGGGATGCAAGGATTCTTCAATATACATAAATCAATCAATGTGATACACCATATTAACAAATTGAAGAAGAAAAGCCATGTGATCATCTTAATAGATGCAGAAAAAGCTTTCGACAAAATTCAACACCCATTTATGATAAAAACTCTCCAGAAAGTGGGCAAAGAGGGAACCTACCTCAAAATAATAAAGGCCATATACAACAAAACCCCGGCAAACATTATTCTCAATGGTGGAAAACTGAAAACATTTCCTCTAAGATCTGGAACAAGACAAGGTTGTCCACTCTCACCACTATTATTCAACATAGTTTTGAAAGTCCTAGGCATGGCAATCAGAGAAGAAAAAGAAATGAAAGGAATACAAATTGGAAAAGAAGAAGTAAAACTTTCGCTGTTTGCAGATGTGATGATACTATACATAGAGAATCCTAAAGATGTCACCAGAAAACTACTAGAGCTAATCAATGAATTTGGTAAAGTTGCAGGTACAAAATTAATGCACAGAAATCTCTTGCATTCCTATACACTAATGACGCAAAATCTGAAAGAGAAATTAAGGAAACACTCCCATTTACCATTGCAACAAAAAGAATAAAATACCTAGGAATAAGCCTATCTGGGGGGACAAAAGACCTATATGCAGAAAACTATAAGACAGTGATGAAAGAAATTAAAGATGATACAAACAGTGGAGAGATATATCATGTTCTTGAATTGGAAGAATCAATATTGTGATAATGACTATACTACCCAAAGCAATCTACATATTCTGTGCAATCCCCATCAAATTACCAATGGCATTTTTTACAGAACTATAACAAAAAATCTTAAACTTTATATGGAGACACAAAAGACCCTGAATAGCCAAAGCGGTCTGGAGGGAAAAAACGGAGCTGGAGGAATCAGACTCCCTGACTTCAGACTATACTACAAAGCTACAGTGATCAAGACAATATGGTACTGGCACAAAAACAGAAATATAGGTCAGTGGAACAGGATAGAAAACTCAGAGATAAACCCACACACCTGTGGTCAACTAATCTATGATATAGGAGGCAAGGTTATACAATGGAGAGAAGACAGTCTCTTCAATAAGTGGTGCTGGGAAAACTGGACAGCTACATGTAAAAGAATGAAATTAGAACACTCCCTAACACCATACACAAAAATAAACTCAGAATGGATTAGAGACCTAAATGTAAGACCAGACACTATAAAACTCTTAGAGGAAAATATAGGAAGAACACTCTTTGACATAAATCACAGGAATATCTTTTTTGACCCACCTCCTAGAGAAATGGAAGTAAAAACACAAAGAAACAAATGGGACCTAGTGAAACTTAAAAGCTTTTGTGCAGCAAAGGGAACTATAAACAAGATGAAAAGACAACCCTCAGGATGGGAGAAAATATTTGCAAACTAATCAGCAGACAAAAGATTAATGTCCAAAATATATAAACAGCTCATGCAGCTCAATATTAAAAAAAACAAACAACCCAATCAAAAATGGGCAGAAGACCTAAATAGACATTTCTCCAAATAAGACATACAGATAGCCAAGAAGCACATGAAAAGCTGCTCAATATCACTAATTATTAGAGAAATGCAAATCAAAACTGCAATGAGGTATCACCTCACCCCAGTTAGAATGGGCATCATCAGAAAATCTACAAACAACAAATGCTGGAGAGGGTGTGGAGAAAAGGGAACCCTCTCCCACTGTTGGTAGGAATGTAAATTGATACAGCCACTATGGAAAACAGTATGGAGGTTCCTTAAAAAACTAAAAATGAATTACCATATGACTCAGTAATCCCATTACTGGGCATATACCCAGAGAAAACCATAATTCAAAGAGACACATGCACCCCAATGTTCATCGCAGCACTATTTACAGTAGCCAGGACATGGAAGCAACCTAAGTGTCCATCGACAGACAAATGGATAAAGATGGTGTGGTACATATATACAATGGAATATTACTTAGCCATAAGAAGGATCAAAAATGGGTCATTTGTTGAGATGTGGATTGATCTAGAGACTGTCATACAGAGTGAAGTAAGTCAGAAAGAGAAAAAGGAATATTGTATATCAACGCATATATGTGGAACTTAGAATAATTGTACAGATGTACTAGTTTGCAGGGCAGAAATAGAGACACAGATGTAGAGAACAAACATATGGACACCAAGGGGGGAAAGTGGCGGGCACACACACACATATGTGTGTGTGCGTGCAATGAATTGGGAGATTGGGATTGACATGTATACAGTAATATGTATAGAATGGATAACGAAAGAGAACCTGTTGTATAAAAAATAAATTAAAAAAAGAACAAAAATAAAGGTTGCTTGGAAACCATGACTCCATTAGTCCATGTCTTTCCCTCATGTGTGGTTTCCTAGGACCTGCTCTCAAACATTCCTATCCAGTTGTAGGAATTATCGTCAAGAGGTGCCCTCTTGTGACAGCGGCTTCGTTGTGATATTTCTAATTTCTTCTTGTCTACTACACATGGATTTCAGAAATACTAAACCATCAGTCTGATAATAAATGTTTGTGGGTGATGAGAATATTAATGGAATAGTTCACCTATCCTAAAGCTAGCTTCTCCAAAATAATTATATGCAACAGCATCATCCATCATCTAAATAGCCTTCTACTTATTAATGTATTCTTCCTTTAAACAAACACTTGAATACCTCCCGTGCACTGGGCATTGTGTTAATAGTTGAAATATGCCTATGAAATTGATTATTGTTAATTTGTTTTTAAGGATTATTGAAGGGAACAATCCAAGTTTGTATGTATACCTTTATGTACCTGTTACTCAAATGATATCTCTCTACTCTACACACTTATTCACAAATTGTACTCTTCCACAATTCATTTTTAATTGCTGTGAACTTGGAATGTTTTAAAATTTGTTTGAACATTTATACTAGGCATTTGCATATGAAGACAGTTGCTTTCAAATTATCACTCACCATTACTGAAAACTACAATTCAAGACATATTCACACAGAGAGTATTTGTGAAAGACATCTGTTTAAGTTTCTTGAAACTGTGTTTGACGTTGCAAGTGCGGCTTCCTTAGATTTATTTGGTAGAGGCAACTTGATATAGTGAACAGAACATTGGACTGAGTGATAATTTGATTTTCAGCCATTTAGGAGTCCTCCATTGGTTTGCAAGCATCCTGAGGGAAGGGAAACTGCCTTATTAAAAGATATATATCCGCAGAACACGTATGGTGCTCATAAACATTTGCTGAATTAAATTATATTGAAGAACACTGCTATGAATTTCACTGGGTGCATCTCACTCACTGTTATAAAATCAGAGAGCTGTCCTTGATGACCAGAGATATATTATTTCATTACCTTCCTGCCCAAATGTGCTGCTAGTCTCCTAAACTCAGACCTTAAGTTAAAGTGATTCTGAAAATAATTATAAATGGTCATTCATTTGCTTCCCAAGCTAATGCATAACATATAATTATGTGTAGGGAATTTAATAAACACAATTGCATCCTATTCATGCTTGAGTCTTCAGTATTTTATTCCTTCCCATTTTATTTGCCTTGCCTATGCTCTTTCGTCAATGTTTTTGAGACATCATGAAAATAAAGACAACCAAAACTTAATTTTTTGGGTTTAGAATTAAAATTATTCTAAGACCCATTGCAGATGTAAGTCATTTCAGGCTTGGAGAACAAAGGCTTTGTTTTGCTGATTTTTATCCCCTTGATACCCTTATAACCCTTTCTTGAGATTATACAAGTTCTTTATAATAAATATTACTCAGGGAAAAGTCATCTATTTTTGCAAATAATCTTTCTGAGCCAAATTGATTTCCTCCCATTGTCTAACATGCTCACAAGGGTGGCCTGCTTTCAGAAACCAGACATTAAAGTACTTGAGCTCAGGTCCAAGTCAGAATTTGAAAAAAATATGAAGCAATATAACTAAAGTTTTTTTATATAGTAACAAAAGTCATTTTAAAAAATTTAAAAAACTCCAACTCAACATATTAACAAACTCTTAACTCTTCAGGTTGAATTCAACGTCAAGTTAATTGCACTTTTGAACGCATGTCTGATTATGAGACATGCAAATTAGTCTTTTGTATCATTCTGACTTTTGTACCTAGGGAGTATTCTGTTTGGGTGAAAGAATCTTCAGCTTGATTTTAATTTTTTAGAACTGTTCTGAAGCATCAGAATTGCTAGGTTTGTGTGTACACTGCTTAATATGCCGGCAGGAAACAGCATGAAATTATTGCTTAATACTCTAATGTCTTTAAATTACAGTCTTTATAAAACTGCTTCATTGATTTTTTTCATTATTTTATTAGACAGATTGGCTTACATTGAAAATGTATGATATATTAAGTGCACAGAGCTAAAATACTCAACTAGAGTTTGTACAATGATTATGAATATCCCAGTATTTAATTTAAACTGTTGTCATTATAAATAAATCATTGAAATAACCACACAATTCTTGTTTATTATTCAAATTGTTATTTTTCTGTGCACTTGCCACATTATTTATTCATTTAATAACTGGAACTTCTAAGCCAATGCATGTTTTTATGAACAATCATAAAATGTAGCTTTTGTGATACACAGAGCCAAAAATGTATTTCAGGGTTACTGCCTCTCTACAGCTAGTAGATCTTAATTACTAGTTGTGTGAAACAATGTCTTCGATAGGCAAGTTTTTTTTTTTTTCAAAATTACCCTATATGTATTCAGCAATTCAGACTTCTAGCCAAGTGTTCTTATAGAAAGATGTAAATTAGTTTTTATGAGCATTACAGAGGCAGAAACTGATCTACCTTTGCAGAAGTTCTCTGCCATGAATAAAGCCTCTGCGTGGGGATAGTGTGCTATGGTAATTTGTGTTTATTACACACAAATTATTCCATAGATTTTATATTCAATATTTAATTTTACTCATCGAATATGGACTAGTTATCTACTAATAGCCACGCACTGTTGTGGTCACATATATAATCACATTCAAATCTCAAAACTACCCTGTGAGAAAGATGTCCTTATTTCCAACTAGGGCCATACAGTTTGTGATTAAAAGGAGCATCTGCTTTGAGGTCATATACATGTAATTTTAACCCAGTTTTGTCACTTATTTTCCACATAACTTTGGAAACGGTAGTCAACCTCATTGACTTTACCTGCAGATTCTTATGTGTAAAAGAATGAGAATGTTACTGTTCAGGATGTTAGTTGGGTAATTCTAAATAAAATGGCCTAACAAATGTAGAGCATGTAGGAGGTTTGTCACATGTAGGAGGTTATCCAGAAATGCTAGTTTCTTCTCCTGCTTCTCCCTACCCAGGGCAGAGATTCTAAATCAGATTGTGACTTGCCCCAAATCACACAACACATGAGTGATAGACCTACAGCTACAACTTTTTATTCCAAGCTCAGTGCTTTGTTCAGTGAAATCAGCTGCCTGCTTAATTTAAGATTATTTGGTCTTTTATTTCAACATTTTAAATTTAAATACCCTGTATCCCTCTATCCTTTACTGAGATGATGACAATGCCAAAGAATTTATAACTTTCAGTAGAAATGCACTTCTTAGAAAATAAAGGAAGTTTCCGTCTACCCACCTATTTGTCTATTCTATCAGTAGAAAATAGTGTTGAAATAAAATAATCCCACTCATTAATAGTACACCATGTTTCGCACTATTGATATAGTAATGTCTTCAAATTGATGAGATTCTTTCATCATAGAGTTACATTCTCATTGGGATGATAATGTTTAATCAAATAATAACACAGACAAAAATGATAATCCAAAGGTGTACAGGATAAGTTTCATAAGTAGAAATATAGTGAGCTATGAATATATTATTGAATACATATATATTAGGGACTGATCTGGACTGGGGATCAGGAAAGACTTCTTCTGGAAGAAAATTTTAAAGTGGCTTTGAAAGACAAGTAAGAATCACATAGACAAAATGAGTTGGGTAGCAGGGGGGAAATGAGGCAGAAGTCAAGCA
Source organism: Lagenorhynchus albirostris (assembly GCF_949774975.1). Classification (NCBI taxonomy): domain Eukaryota; kingdom Metazoa; phylum Chordata; class Mammalia; order Artiodactyla; family Delphinidae; genus Lagenorhynchus; species Lagenorhynchus albirostris. Next base: position 39,176,645 of record NC_083113.1, read on the forward strand.
GTTTTGGAGATCTGGAGGCAGGGTGAAGTGTGGTTTATTGGGGAAAAAAAATAAAAACGGAACGGAAAGAAGGCTGTCATGGTTGGAGTTGAAAGCAAGAGTGGATAGATGTGTGATGAGTATGGGGCTAGAGGGATGAGCAGGACCAGATCTCACGGAGCCTTGCAGACCCTGACAAGTAGTTTAGTCTTTATCCTAAAATTATTTAATAAGCAAAAGAGAAGGATTTTTAACCAAGGTGGTGACTTAACCAGATTTTTAATTTTTGGTTTTTTATGTTCTGGCTAATTGTGTATAGAAGAGTTCAGAAGTTGGATGTAAGAAAGCCAGTTTGGAACTTGGTAAAATGGGTGAGGCACTAAAAGTTGGTAGCTGGAATAGGTGGTGAAAGTTTTTGCTCATGAAAAGGAGTGAACAGATCTGAGAGCTTTCTAAGATGTTCTAAGGAAAATCAAAAGAGCAATGTAGTTTGGTTACCTTCTTTATCTAATTAACTTCTAATTATATCTCCTGTTGGAAATCATGGTAAATTGCTCACTTGACTTAGGTACCTTAATAAACCCAGTCTTAGGATCATTGGATTGTTTTGGTTATGTATATTAGAAAAAATATGCAAATGACTTAAATATGAATAAATGTAGGTGTATGTACATAATGATATATCATGGGAACACTGAAATATTTTTCAGAACAATAAAATGACATAGAAAAATGTGCAAGTTATACTCTTAAGTGCATAAACATTTTTTTTTAAAAAAGAAAGCTGCTTTAAACAACTTATAAAAAAAAGAAAACCACTCCCCCACATTTTAGCCCACCTCTCAACACACACACACGTATACTGAAGGAAAAGAAAACTAGAAGCGTATACCAACAATATATTGGTAGTTTACTGGTGAGTGGTGGGATATAGATTTTTGCATTGTGATTTTTCCCTTGTCCATATTTTCCACATTTTAGACATTGAATATATATTACCTTTCAAAAGTGAGTAAATATATAATATAATGAGTTATGTGTTAATTGTTCAGAAGCCTGTACAGCTAAGACAAGAATAAAGAACATTTGGACTCTCACTATATATATCATGTTGGCCCAACAGGTATCTTTAAATAATACAGACTAATATCCCATCCCTCTTTAGGCAGCTAGGAGTTGATTAGATTATTTTTTCTAAGCATCAAATATTTGATCATAAAAATCAGTTGGTTATTTCAGGGTGCTCATGAATAGATACATTTTTCACAGAGCCCAAAAAAGTAAATCTGAAATGAAATCTGAACATCAAAGTTTTTCTTGCTCAGTTAATTATTGATACGACACTAGGTGATAGTGGTACCTACAACTTATTTGGAAGACATTTTAAAACACTAAATGTAACTGAATGAGGATATACAGTTGTTTCCTATAAAATTAGATATATAATTATTGGACAATTTTCAGGCAGCATTAGCTTATGCTTTGGATCACCTACATTTTTGCGGTTGAAAATACAAGTCTATCAATGCCTAAAATCATGCCATTCATCTTCATTATTGTCAGCATCGTTCCATTATTTTGATGCATGAAGGTGCCATGCCCCTGGCTAGTGTGGGAACCTCCATTCATGAATATCAGATCCCAGAGCTTCAATTCTCATTGCATAATAGCATTCTTACCCTTGAACTTATTTAATATCCATTTTACCAGGCTGAAAAGGAAGGTATAAGAAGCCACTTTTCCGGCTATTCCGAACACCCCTAAATACATAAGCTCTAAATAAGTAAAGTAACAATAATTTTTTATGCATGTACTGTACAGTTTTTTATACTTTTCAAAGTATTTCTTCACTCACTAATTAAACCTAATTTTTAAAGCATACATGCTGTAAAAATCACCATGTTTAACACTGGGGATGCAATGTGGAATCATGCTTTCTAAAGCGTTTCTCAATTGATGTCAGTGGGAGAGAGGGGAAAATCATTATTTACCCTGATTTTACAGATGAAGAAGCAGAGATCTAGAGGACTTTTCTGACCTGCCCAAGGACACACATAAAAATAAGTTATCCTTTACATAAATTGCAGCAAGATCTTTTCTGACCCACCTCCTAGAGTAATGAAAATAAAAACAAAAATAAACAAATGGGGACTAATTAAACTTAAAGGCTTTTGTACAGCAAAGGAAACCATAAACAAAACAAAAAGACAACCCTCAGAATGGTAGAAAATATTTACAAATGAAGCAACTGACAAGGGGTTAATCTCCAAAATATACAAACAGCTCATGCAGCTCAATATCAAAAAAAAAAAAACAAACAAACAACCCAATCAAAAAATGGGTAGAAGACCTAAATAGACATTTCTCCAAAAAAGACATACAGATGACTAACAAACACATGAAAAGATGTTCAACATCACTAATTATTAGAGAAATGCAAATCAAAACTACAATGAGGTATCACCTCACACCAGTCAGAACGGCCATCATCAAAAAATCTACAAACAATAAATACTGGAGAGGATGTGAAGAAAAGGGAACCCTCCTACACTGTTGGTGGGAATGTAAATTGGTACAGCCTCTATGGAGTACAGTATGGAGGTTCCTTAAAAAACTAAAAATAGAACTACCATATGACCCAGCAATCCCACTCCTGGGCATATACCCGGAGAAAACCATAATTCAAAAAGATACATGCACCCCAATGTTCATTGCAGCACTATTTACAATAACCAAGACATGGAAGCAACCTAAATGCCCATTGACAGAAGAATGGATAAAGAAGTTGTGGTCCATATATACAATGGAATATTACTCAGCCATAAGAAGGAATGACGTAGTGCCATTTGCAGAGATGTGGATGGACCTAAAGACTGTTGTGCAGAGTGAAGTAAGTCAGAAAGAGGAAAAGAAATATCATATAACATTGCTTATATGTGGAATCTAGAAAAATGGTACAGATTAACTTATTCGCAAAGCAGAAATAGAGACACAGATGTAGAGAACAAACTTAATGGAGACCAAAGATGGAAGGGGGGGTGGGATGAATTGGGAGGTTGGGATTGACATAGATACACTACTATGTATAAAATAGATAACTAATGAAAACCTACTGTATAGCACTAGGAACTCTACTCATTGCTCTGTGGTGACCTAAATGGGAAGGAAATCTAAAAAAGAGGGACTGTATGTATACATATAACTGATTCACTTTGCTGTAGCAGAAACTAACACAACATCATAAAGCAACTATATTCCAATAAAAATTAATTTAAAAAATAAAATAATAAAAAGCAAAAACAAAGGTCTCCTGATTCTTCATGTTCTATGTCCTTTCTTCCAGTGGTCCCCAACCTTTTTGGCACCAGGGACCAGTTCCATGGAAGACAGTTTTTCCATGGACCGGGGCAGGGGGCGGGATGGTTCAGGCAGTAATGCGAGTGATGGGGAGCGGCAGATGAAGCAGATGAAGCTTCACTCGCTCAACCTCTGCTCACCTCCTGCTGTGCGGCCCAGTTCCGGTATCGGTCCATAGCCCAGGGGTTGAGGACCCCTGCTCTCCTCCATCTCACATCTTAACCACATATTGATTTAATGTATTACAATCCATTATCACTGTATAACCTTGCTCATCACAGAAGAGTAAAAACACAAAATGGGACATTAGAATTCAGGAGGAATGGAGTACTATTCTATTATAAAACTCTCCTTCTTTACTTGATGGTCACAGAAAACAACCTCTATTTTTTTAGGACAATGAAGAAGAATCATAGTGGTAATTAGGCAAAATACAAAGATTTCAAAGTATGAATTCAGTAGATGATGTAGTAGCAGTGCCTCAAAGCGTTTAGGATATGTGATGTTGGGGGAAGAAGGTGAGAAAGTGAAAGACTCTCTGTTACTGAATTTATTACATGGTTTCAGAGAAATTGATTCTTATTTCTGTGTCCACTTAGTCCATTATAGATTGTATACTTATCACCCCCTACCCCATATCTAACACAGCCCTGGCTTTTTGTCAGGGATGTACAAATGTCTGATGAATTCAAGCAAGAAGAAGAACAAATGAGGGAGAATGGATGAAGGGAAGAAAAACGATGATTCAAATAATGTTTTGTTGGCTTGGGAGATGAATGGAGACTAGAAAGTCCTCAAATACCCACCAAAGCATTTTCTTGGTGATCTGAGTACACTCCTTCAGCATCTAACATTTATCATGCTGTCTGTCCCAGCTGCTGGAAACAGTAGGGGGCATTTCTTGCTGCCCAATGATTCCCCCAAAGAAAGGAGCACACCTACAACAACACTGGAGTGTGGAAGATCTGGCACTAACTTTAAGTAGTGATAAAAGTGGATAATCCGCTTCTTAGGGAACATGAAGTGATAAGAAAAGAAATTGTTTTATTGAATTTGAAAAATCTACCATTGAATTGAAAATATATCTCAAACAGAAAAAAAAAGCCAAAATCCATATACAGGATTGGTACTAGAGATGTTAAAGGGTCTTCTTTTGGAAAACGACCAATTCAGAATTTGGCCCAGCCCAGCCCTTTGTGCTCTAGATATTTGTGATTCAGCTATTTCTTCCTTGGGAGTCCTAGATTTCCCATTTATCATTCATTCATTATGCTTGTATATAAAACATGCACTCGGTGAAGATTACTAAATCGATTATTTGTTTTAACATCTCTTTCTCTCTCTCTCATGAATTATTGAAACGATCCATGTAAAATATTAGACCAGGACTTTTAAACAAGTTCTTAATACTTTCAGTTCATTCAACATATATTCAATAAAAGAATATTACATTGTTTGGGATGCTGAAAATAAAAAGACAATTGCAGTAAGTTCTCTAGCATTGAGGAAGAGACTCTGGCTCTACTTGAATTCCAAACATCTTTCCAGATACAAATTTTTATGGTTCTATGTAGTTTTAAGAGTATGGAAAAATGTTAAGCATATCTTTTAGAGCTTGCAATGAATTTGTTTCCAGGTAAGAAAATCAGTGTCAAATCAATTTGGCAGTAAGATTAATCATTGAGAACTGATACTTGACTGATAAAATCCTTTAATCACATTGCAGAAATGAATAAGAAACCTCGAATTACTTCAAAAGTAACATTCTACTTACAGTTTGCCACTAATATCCCACCATAGACTCAAGTCCAGTTCTTCTCTCCTGGATGTCTTATTATGAGTCCTACTGAGGTTAGCACCCTTCCTTGAATATTCCATATCCATTATTTATTTTAAAATATTCTTATTCCTCTTTCCCATTTAGAAAAATGTAAATAACTCATACTAAGCCAAAACATTTCCAATCCTAGGATACCATCTCATATTTTCCCAGCAAAGTGAGACCCTCTGATCCCCCACAATAATTTCTACCCATTAAATTTCAAATTTATATTGACAGTTGTACAGCCTATCCATCCTATAAGCTAGTGATATCTTTAATAATGATAATGATTCTTACAAACCCCATGATACTTAAAACATGCTGAATACATTCTAAATTTTCTCTTTCTTTCTCTTTCTCCTGTATATATACACACAAACACATATATATGCATATACATACACATCATCCATACACATGCATATGGAAAATTTATATATATGTGTATATATATGTCTCTATTTTACAGATGATTATATAATCACACACATATATATGACTAGTTAAGCATAGTCATGAAATTCATGGAATATAAATAATAATATATATGGATAACCACACATAAACATATACAAATATAGATATATAAATAAATATAATGTAAATTAAATAATATAAGTAAAATTAACCTCTATTTTATAAATGAGGAACTAAGGCTAAATTATTTAACATATTTAAATGAGGAACTAATAACTGAATTATTTAACAAAGATGGTAAATAATTTCTGCTTAGTCACAATGGTAGAGCAAATGGCTGAGCCAGAATATAAACTCAAGCTTCTGCCTCTCATCCTGTTTATTGTTGATTCATCAGCATCTACCACTGTCTGACCTAGAGTAAAATAATCAATACATTTGTGTTTACATATGTGTTGAATGAATATTATGTGAATTTTGATTTTCCATAGGTCCAGTTTCATGTGACTGAATGTTAATAAAATGGTTTGCTTGTGAATTGCTTCAATATGGATTTCCACTGAAAGTAAATTATTTAGAGGTAACTTATATTTAATTGGTTTCAGTGCTCTTTCCAGATAAAGTCAAGGCATTTGTGCTCCAGTAGTCTCGAGTACACACTAATATTTCAGTATTGAAAAACTATTTTCATGCTCTATGGTAATAACGTATTTCCACATTTATTCCTGATTGTATATTAAATTTTCCTCAAAAATGTGCCTTTTGTGAATCCAAGGACCCCTTTGATTTCTATTTCAGAAACCTGTTCTAAGTCTCATGGTATCCCACATCCCCCCAACCCTTCCATACCTTGTTACTCATCTCTAATTAGTGGATGACGATCCTATTGAGCCCTGTGAGCAGAATGGGTGGAGTGACCCAGCTTTCTCTCAGGTCACATTAGGTGTCTGGTAAAATCTTTATAAGCACAAAATCTAGTCCATTTTCTGAGTATCTAGTTGTAATGTTTAAAATATAGCTTTTTTTTCTCTCACCTTTGTGTAATCCATTGACTGTGTACCAGGGATAGTGTGAATCCATCTGGAATATTTTTCCTGCTCAGACAGTGCTCAAAGAACTACAACTCCCAGAGTGCACCATTCTCAGTGAATTCATGTCTCAGACTCGTCCTACTTTTCCCTTCACATTTCACAAATCAACAGGGACATGTGTATAATATGGGGTGCTTGTCCTGGAGGGCAAATACTGTACGTTGGGTGATGGTTTCCTTCCTTCAAATTAAAACTTTTTAAGTCTCTAGGTTTAGGTACACAGTGGAGTTGATGCAAATCTTTAACTATTTTTCTTCTTGAGTCCATTACTCTGTCTTAGGACTCTATTTAGTAATTTGTTGATTAGAAAATCGTTCTAATGACTGGTAATGTTCCTAACTTCCAGTATGGGCGCATGCACATTTGTCCATCAGTATTACATGAGTATTTTAGTGGAAGGTGAGCAAACATCTCTCAGGCATCATTATTTTTCTTTGTTCTAATCTAGATGACCTAGACTTTTCTTCTTCACCATTCTTTCTTTATGATGTTGTATAATAGTTTCATGAAATTCTCTTCTTGAATTCTACCAAAAGTGAAGAACACATCCCTAAAATATTCTTTGGTACCCAGTATATCAATTATAAAGGTATGTTGGTCTTCAGAGTATCAATTTCCTTTTCCCTTATTTTCATTTAGGTTTGCTTTGTTGGGTTTTGTCCTTTGGTGTACTCCTGTTGAATGAAAAGTCATATAGCTAGATGACTAATTTTTACCAATAGACACAGGATCCAGATTCCCTTTTTTCTGCTTGCTCTTGGGAACTGGGGAGAAAACTTCAGCCCATACTCTGGCTGACACACTGAACTTGTATAGTACAAATTATTAGAGAAACAAAAAGATAAAGATGTCAAGTACTTTTCATATCTACTTCACATTGTAATAGTTTATTTGTGAGGACTGCATACTCTTTAGGCAATAAGTAACTGCTTATCTCACCAAAGTCCATTTATTTCTTTTCTAATGTTGGGTGAGTATTAAAGAATCTGACAAAATGTAGAGAGGAAGTCTTTGCTGTTGATAATTTTCTTTTTGCTTAATCTATGTTGTCTTTATAGTGAGTAGAAAACCATCTCAGATTTAGGAATAGGATGCTCTTGGCTTTTGCATATAATGTTATGTTCTAGAGTTTATTGGCTTTTTTTCCCAGAATTTCCTCAAGTATTGTTTTGAAAAGGTTGAAGAGGTTTTCAGGATCTTCTAGCAAGATTCAACATTAAACTGCTAGTCTCCAGAAATAGTTTTAAGTTCATAAAATATCCTATTGCCTAATAGAGAAAAAAACATAAATTTCCTAATGTCTCTTTTGAACTATCTGATACTTTGATAATGTAATTCAGAAGAATATTTGGTCTCTCAGTCACTCTCATTATCTTTCTTCTGACCAACATTTCATGCCATCTAATCATCTCACCCAGAAATTAAGAGATAACTGATGATAAAAAAGAAATTGTGAAGTTATTGAATTGTGTTGGTTTGACAAACAAGGTTTATATATACTATCTGATATCTCCCATTCAAATTCTTTAGCTGGCTGATTTTGGAAATCAGTAAAGTAATTTTATTAAATCAGGTCTTTAAATTTAGGCATAAAATACGCTTCTGTAAGTTATAAAACTTAGAAATCATGTTAATACTTGGCATTATTTTAATCAAAAATGTTTTAGAGAATACCAAACTTTTGTAATTTAGAAAGTAACAAATGGATTCAGGTTTACAATTCTGAGAGCTCAGACATGAGGAAATATGCCTTGAATACCTTTCACAAAGAAACAAACCAAAAACCAACAGACAGACAGATAGGCATACAACCACAACCTCATTCAAGCATAGACTGTTAAATATCTCTATGTTTCAAATTAATTAAAAAAATACTTCCTCTTTCAGTTAAGATGTGGAAGGATATAAAAGATCTGTATTCATGTACTTAAAAAAATAACAAAACCCAGACAAAACAAAAACTCTGTACTTATACAGGACCATTGAATTGTGGTAGAGAAAAAGAAAATAAAAAACACAGAAGGAATAAACTCTAGAGAGACTAAACCCATCAGAGGTAAGAAGAGAGCCATGCCATTTTCCATACCTGAGAGTGAGCACCTATTCTAGGTACTGGCAGAAGGAGGAATGCCTGCCATAGACAGAAAGACGTTACAAGGACAAAAGTAATCAAATGAGAGTTACCAGGTAGTGTGGGCTAGTAGGATAGCTTGGTATCTGGGTATTCCAAACGTAAAAACAGAATACCCGACCTCCTGATTATATAGTAAGAGGAGATACATTTTCCTCTATTTCTCCCACTGAGTATAACCAAAACCCTCTGTATTATATGTAAAACAAGTATTAAAAGATTCTGGAATGTGGAAAGAAGAATGCAAACAGGCAAGGGATTTTAAATCTTAAGGTTTGAAATGGTGGTGAGTTCCCCGGGTTTTATTTTTGCCTCATAATCCTTGACATGGAACTGAAGATGTGAGTACCCTGGAAATGACAATGCACAGACCCCACCCCCTACCCCCCCAAAACAGAAAAAAGACCTAACAAAAGTCTATTCCTTCTAGCCAATGGACCAGCCCACCAAAGTGGAAAGCCTAGACTTCCACTCTTGCCAGACTGAAAGAAGGTGCCCCAACCCTTCTGCTGGTAATGACAGAAAAAGCTGAGAATGTTGCCTGTATTTCCACCCCCATCTAGCAATAATGATACCTTCACCTCTGTGGTGTCATTGGAGACTCTTTGGGGGGCTAGACTTCCAATTCCACGCGGCAGTAATAAGTAACCCCTGTCTTCCAGCTGGGGTGGCATCAGAGGAGGTCTAGTGGAGAGTCAGGGTATTCATCACTGTCCAGTGGTAATGAGGCCATGTCCCTCCTCTGCTCCAGGTCATCTGAGTCCAAAGAGGACATTACTAAAATATACACAGAGACATATTTTTAATCCTGAAATTTCATATGAGTTTTCTGTTAACACAGACTTTATCATTTGTAATTTATATTTATTATTTATTTATTATGTATTATTTCATAATAGTTTATCATGCCAAGGAAACATGGTGTATTCATCTATTTACCCATTGTTGAAGGTTAGTTTATTTCAACTTTTCAAGTTTACTTTTAAAAATAGTCTTTCAGTGAACATGTCTCATGTCCAAGTATCTACAAGATGTGTGTGTGTAGTAGGGATTTGAAACCAGATTGCCTGGTTCTAAGTCTGGAAACGATGAAAAACGAAAAAAGAAAAAAAGCAGTACAGTTCCCCTTGACATGATCGTGAATGGTACATCCTGACTGGAACACGTTGAATAATTTCCCTAATTTTAATTATAGGATTTTATTCAGAGGGTTCTACTTAGTACACTTTAGTTTTCAATCAGTCATCACAGACCAGAAAATCTTCATTTGAATGAAATATTAGTTTTCAGCAAATCTTCCAATTTTTTTTTTGGTAGCTGATAGCAGGGATTCTTCCAGTTAAACTCCAGCCTTTTTCATATAAACATGTTCACAAAAATTCCCCATTCATAAGGAGGCTTATATATTGGCTCATATACATAGAACTGTGTTTAGAATATCTAGGAGACCACATCTACAATATTTTTGCCAGTCCTTGGACAAAAAAGTGAATCAAATTCGCAAGTCCAAGATGTAAGCAATACCAGCCTTGCCAACTGTATCTGTCCATTTATTTGTCAAAATTCTGAGGTAAATATTAGGTTATTTAGAGTACAGCTTTTTATCCAAGCTTACTATGGTTCTCTAAATATATGTATAGCCACCTAAACTGACAAACTTTAATTACTTGACATTAAAAACCAGTATTCAGATGTTCTATATACCTAAGATTATTCATTGAAAATACTTAAGCCTAAGGACCACTTTACCTGAGAACATTTAAAATAAACAAAGTAGAAAAACAAAAACAAAGTTACCTATGGTGCCTTTGAAATTGTTTAAGAGTGAAAACACTGAAAGGTCCAAAACAGATATGCACACACAATTTACAAGCATGCATTTTGGGGAATGTGCATGCTAGATTGAAATTATGGAAATGAAAGAACAAAATGCCAGTTTCCAGGGGATATGAAGCAAGACAAATTGCAATGAAATATATGAATAACCAAGTCAGGCAGAAACTGGGGGAAAGGCAAGAGCTACTAGTTAATAATTATGTTGGGTACAATATCCCCAGATGATTATTTCATTTCTGCACAAGGTCAGAGCAGCATATAATGAGCACCGTTTGTATTTGGCCATCCACAAAATTAAGTAACAAGTTTCATAACAACATTTTCAGGTGCTTTGGAATTTCAAGGTTTTAAATTATTAATTTTTGTACTTATTGTTACATATACTTTAGTTCACAAAAGCTATCATGAATTAAATTCTCATTAAAACTCATTATCAATGCAAATTCTAAATAATTGTCAAAGAAGGAAAGTTATGTAATAATTTGGAGAAGGGGAAAATATTTATACCAGATATTTAGACTGAGAATAGATGTTTCACTTGAACCCAGACTAGCGCTTTGACCTTTTAAAAAAGTAATATAGGAAACATGGTAGATATAAATCCTCTGAAAATATTAGTAATCATATTTATAATTTTGTTTTAAGAACTTGGGCCCCTGGAGAAATATGAATAATAGTGAGCAATCCTCTGAAAATATTAGTAATCATATTTATAATTTGCTTTTAAGAACTTGGGACCCTGGAGAAATATGAATAATAGTGAAATTCAAAATATTGATATTCTGATGAAATTAGAAATGCATACAAATTGATTAGACAATGGGAGACTCATTGTTGAAATTTGCTATTGGGTATCCAGTAGGGGTTAGATGTTAAAATCTGAAGAATAATACTAAAAAGATGAGGCAGCAAGCAGAATTCCTTAAGAAGATATTTTCCAGAAAACAAAAAAAGGGAGGACAACATTGAGATGAAGAGAGTAGTTTTGCTTTGTTTTGTTTTATTGCGTTGTAACTTATCTGAAAATCAGCTAACATTGTTGAAAAAAGTTTTAACAAGGAAGATAGTCACACAGTTAGATTTGGAAATACTAGGTCAGAAAATTTCAGCCTGTGGATATTTTAAACCTCTGTGGCCTATATATTATAGTTCTCTAACACTTTCCATTTTCTTCCTGGCATGCCAAGGGCCTCAAATAAGAAGGAAAGATTATTAAGTGAGATACAGTGAGGATAGTATTTTGTTTTTATGAATTTAGAGAAAAACTCACAGTTTCATTGTCAATACCCTTAAAGTCATCATAAGTTATTAATTGTTATAGGATGTGAGTTGTTAAGACAATGGAAAGTTGTTAAGACAATGAACTTAAAGTTATTAAGGTGGAAAAGTATAACTAACAAAAACACTGAGAGTCTATAAAACCAATTTGATCCCTAACGTCTTGGATAAGCATGGTTTCTAAATTGGGGTGGGGGAAGAATAGGGAGGGCATGAACAGTAAAAGCCATTGAAATAGAGAGGCAGAAAATACTAACATCTAGAGAATAAAATCAGAAAGAACTGAGTGCCCAGGGCTGGCCATGCAGGAGTAACTTGAATTGGACTAACTTTACCTTTGGAATTAACTACATATGCTGGATACAGTTCAATTTTAAAACAAACCTTCCTGACATGTTAAAGAACAACCACTGCAGGCAGGATTTGTGGGGCTGAAATCTTGGAGAAAAAGACAATACAAGAACATAAGCGCCACATTTACCCCATCTCTTCCCTGAGGTATGCCAATTTGCAGCAAGGTGAAATGGAACTCAAGGAGAAAGCTCAGTCTTGCTGACTGAACCAACAGAACAGGGTCCTGAGTTGCCAGATAAACTGAGGTTAAAGTGGCAAAATCCTTAACAGGAGAGAAATGGAAAGAAGTGACCTCAACAGTATGTGAGTATGTGTATAATATTTTCCCAAGGAATTGGCCAATTCCAGAGGTGCTCAAGCACAAGGAAAGACAAAAAAAAAAAAAAAAAAAGAATAAAACAGCATCTGGGCGCTTGAGGAACTGGGCAGAGATTTCATCAGTCATGTTGCTGAGAAGAAGAAGGCTGGGATTCAAGCCCTCAAACGTGATACAACCAACCTGAGGAGTAAGGAGGAAGCTGAAATAGACCAGCCTGAATAAAGCTGGAACCAGCCCATGGAAGCATCAAGATACACCACCATTAAGAAATGAAATTTAGTGTTCCTGGAGTAGATAAAACCATCCAGAGTCTCTAGAATTTTTAATTCAAAACATACAGCATTTCATTAAAAAAATCACAAGGCATGTTAAAAAATGGGATCAAATGACTGAATATAGATAATTCATATACTGATATAGAGAGTGATTCTAAAATAAATATAATTAATAAGTTCAAGGTATTAGAGAGAAATGCACTCCAGAGTCATCCCTCTCTCTCTCCATTATATACATAATGTTATTTTATATATATATATATATTTACACACACACACACACACACACACATATGATGTTCAAAGGATAATTTGGTTTCCTAAGTTGAAAAAAAAAAGCAGAGGTAGAATGAAACAAGAGCATCAGAGTCCTGTATGATGGTTACTATAGAATCCATGCATCTAAATAATGTGGTTGGTACCATAATGGTGATAGTAAAGTTGAGGAAAATTGTTTGGTTCTGGTTATTCTTTGAAACCAGAGCGAAAAGGATTTCCTGCTGGGTTGTCTATGGAGTATGAGAGAAAAAAGGTGAGTCAAGAAGGAATCTAGGGCTTCCCCGGTGGCACAGTGGTTGAGAGTCCGCCTGCCGATGCAGGGGACGCAGGTTCGTGCCCTGGTCCAGGAGGATCCCATGTGCCGCGGAGGGGCTGGGCCCATGAGCCATGGCCGCTGAGCCTGAGCGTCCGGAGCCTGTGCTCCACAACGGGAGAGGCCACAACAGTGAGAGGCCCACGTACCACCAAAAAAAAAAAAAAAAAAAAAAAAGAAGGAATCCAATTCTTTTGGCATTAGCAGCTGAAAGGAGCTGCCTACATCTACATTAAAAACCACTGCAGGTAAAACAAGTTAGAGGAGAAAAATCAAAAGTTGTCCTTTAGACATGTTATAATAAAAAAATATTAAATGAAATGAATGGTAAACTCAACCCATTTAACATTTATTTAAATGGATATCATTTAAAGGAGATGGATGGTAAACTCAACCATTTATCATTTATTTCAACATAAAAAGATGGAATACATTGATTGCTCTCATTTTGCCTTTCCTAACCATTCCCTCGAGCCATATGGGAAGTGAATTTAATAGAATCAGTGATATGTACTACTTTTTGAGCATAAATCTTCACTACTTCAAGTGAGTAGTGTGGTACCTTACAATTACTTTTTTCCTCCAACCTGTTCAGATATTTGGCAGGAAAATGGCCTTATCAGGTCATCGTAGAGACTCTGCTATTGCTGAGCTAATAATGCATTTTTGGAAAACTCCATTTCAGTGTTGCAGATGAAAATCTATGCCTACTCTCGATGTCACTTCCAAACACATTGGAAGATGAGCCACAGGGGAAGCCCATATGTTAGAAAAGCATGCTTCATTTAGCTACTGCAACATGATGGCTGAAGGGTGCTATAGATGGAGTTGCTCAGAAAAGATTACATCTCTTGGCTTCTGGCAAAGAAAAAACAAGCATAAAAAAGGCTGTGCTAAGGGCTAAGAGCTTTATTGAAATTCAACAGAAGCCTTACAGAAACGGTGAGCTTCTGACTCTCTGACTCGTTATCAGGTACCTGAATTTGGGCATCCTGACACCCTATAATTGAAATTCATTGCTCGACATTTAGTCTATAAAAATGGTATGCTGTCATTAGCACTGACTCCTTACTATCTTCTCCTGTCACTCCTTAGGCCAACTTAAACCATCTCAGATGAAATAACCTAATTCATGTCAGACCTCAAGAGTTCGCCACTATTAAAGTGGAAAGCTAAAGCAATGTTTAGCAAAGTGGTAAAGACTAATGCAGTAGGATTGCTAGAGAAGTAGGAGTCTTTCTTTTTTAAAATTACCTTAAAAATTAATGCTCTCACATGGTACCATCTCTATTACACTGCTCCTGTCAGAATGAGAATTATTACTTTTTTAATTGCATTTTAATTTAACCTGCTAATGCCACACTGTCTACCGTACGCTTTAAGAGCTATTTGAATGTTAGTTCATCAATGAGACAAGTTAATGTAAGAATTACAAGGTAATATTTCACAGTCATCATGTGAAGAATTGAGGCAATTATGTGGATAATTCAGCCAAAAAAGAGCCAGGCTGCCATAGTTTTTTTGAAATACTTAGGTAAGAGAGGAAATGCTGGGTTTGGGAGACTCATTGGATTTATTCTAGGAATGACTATATGTATCACTTGGTGTCAAGGTTATACTCAGATGGTCATAGAGAAGTTTGTTGTCCCAGTTACTTACCTCATTAATTAAAGAAACAGGGGAGCCTGGCTGTCGACAACTAGAACTTTGAGCTGTCCCAAATTACCTGAGCACATAGAGCTAACGAGAACCTTCTCAATGACTTAGGTAACAAAATAAAAACACCACTGAAAATGATTCTGCTTCTCTCTTTTCCACTGCATACCTTCAATTTTCCTTCAGGTAATTTGGAAGTGTGATATTGTGATTTATAATAAGTATGGGTCTTCATTCCCATTTCTGGCATACAGCTTCTAAAATGCTTGAAATTTCTTAAGTGATGAGAGTGATAAAGGTGTTGTTTGTTATATTAGTGAGGTGGCTTTTGGAATGCTCCTCCATCACCTAAGGATGGAGCTGGTCACCACAGGAGCCAACCATTGTGATTAGAGGTTTGGAACTTTCAGTCCCACTCCCCTGACCTCTAGGGAGGGGAGAGGGGCTGGAGGTTGACTCATTCTCCAGTGGCCAGTGATTTAATCAATTGTGCCTATGCAGTGAAGCCTCCATAAAAATCCAAAAGGACAAGGTTCAAAGAGCTTCTGGGTTGGTGAGTGTGTGGAGGTGCTGAGAAAATGGTGCCCTAGAGAAAACATGGAAGTTCTGTGCCCTTTCCTTATACCTTGCATGTCTTCCACCTGACTGTTCCTGACTTACAGCTTTTAATAATAAACCAGCAATATAGAAACTCAAATGTTTATCTGGGTTCTGTGGCCACTCTAGCAAGCTAATGGAACCCAAGAAGGGTGTTGTGGGAACCTCCACTCTGTATCCAACCAGTCAGAAGCAAAAGTAACAACCTGAACTTGCGACTGATGTCTGAAATTGGTGGGGGAGAAGGGGGAGTCTTGTGGGACTGAACCCAGAACCTCTGCAATCTGATGCTATCTCCAGGTAGATAGTGTCAGAATTTAGTTGAATTGTAGGACACCCAGCTAGTGTCCCAAGAATTGCTTAATAGTGTAGGGAGGAAATCCCCCCACAACCGGTATGATCAGGAATTAGTAATCAGGAACATAATAGGAAGAAACAGAAAAAAAAAAAGCCTTTTCTGTTAGTTTGTTTTTAACCACCACCGTGAAATGACTTATAAAAAGAAAGCACAGTATTAGAAGAGTGATGGAAATGTTTTTTCTCAAATTAATACTGTACTTTGTTCCAGGTCACTCATAAACTTAATATGTGCGTAACTGCAAAATATACTGTTTTGTGCCTCTTTTTTCCTCTTTCCTTTGAGTCCAACAGTTTTGTTTTAATTTGAATCACAAATTCTCTTAATGTAGTCAAACAGCATTAGATTGAGTACTGGAATACCCAGATTCATGTCTCTGCTTCATTACTAGTGAGCATGGTGATCCTAATATGGGTCCCTTCCCATGTCTAGTACTAGAATCTTTACTCTGTAATTAGTAGTTTGTATTCGGTGATCTCATTGGTGCTGTTTGCTCTCCTGGACTCTGATTCTCAGGATGCCTGGGAGTTTCCTTGCCCTTGACTGATGAATTTAGTCAAGGATTGCTTTGAATCACCCTTCCCATTACTGAGGGTCCGTTGAATGGGGGACCTTGATTCTGAATGGATGCCTCAGTGGAATCACATGATGGTCCTGTAAGCACCCTAACAATATTCTCCCTGGCACCACCCCTGAAATTGCCATCTTAGAGCCAACAACACACAGGAATATGAAGCCACCATGGGTGAGCAAGCTTTATAATTAAAATGTGATATAGCCATTGGATTTTGCTATTAAGGAAGAGCTGAAAAGGTTGTCATATACTCTTTGGATGTGATGTTCAGAGAGGCTCCAGGAGACACAGGTGCTGTAGAGACTGGGTATATTTCACTATATATGCCTGGGTATATTTCACTATATATGCCTGGGTATAGTTCACTACTACAGGGTAAACACCTTGAGCACAGTGAAATCATACCTTATCCATCTCAGTGTTCCTAGTGCCTAAAACAACACCTGTACCATAGTAAGTGTTCGATGAATATTTGGAGAAAAGAGAAGGAAACAGAGAAAGGAAGAAAAAAGAAGGTAATAGAAAGGGTGAGAAAAGAAGAAAAGGGTAGGAGTCAGAATAAGGCATCACACATTCTTTTTTGGTAATTGTTATGGACTGAATGCTTATGTCCCTCCAAATTTCACACACTTAAGTTCTGTACCCCAGTGTGACTGTATTTGGAGATGAGGCCACTGAGGAAGTAATTAAAGTTAAATGAGGTCATGAGAGTGGGGACTTGATCTGATAGGATTACTATCCTTATAAGAGATACCAGAGAGTCCCCCCTCCCCCTCTATCTCTGCACACATACCAAGGAAAAAACCAGGAGAGCATGCAGCAAGAGGCAGTCTGCAATCCAGGTGGAGAATCCTCACTAAGAACCAAACAGGCTGCACCCTTGATCATGGACTTCCAGCCTCCAGAACTTGAAGAAACAAAATTCCATTGCTTAAGACACTCAGAATGTGGTATTTTGCTAACCTGCAGGCTGAGCAGATTAATAGAGTAATCTATATTACAGTAATCTAAAAACTAGATGATTTTAACTTTGCTGGACTCAACCAGAGAAAATTATTTTTCTATCTGTACTCTTATCAAAGTCATCCTTCTAACTCCTGTTCTAGTTATCCTTCTCCACTAAAGCTTTCCTCGACTCTTCAGCCCAAACCAGTCTCATCTCATTCTGATTTCCTATAGCCTTTGGTCCTTGGCAGTGGCTGTTATCCTTACCTCATTTGGGGATTTTTTTTTTTCAAAATTCTGACACCCACACGGTATCTTGAAGAACTGGTTGAGAAACTCTGACAGTGAGAACCAGCCATCATGATTTAAAGCTCCTATTCATGGTTTGTTTTAGGTAATTGAATTGACATGCTCATCATTCTATAGACTTTCCTGGAAATAAGATCCCTAATTGTGCTATGCTTTTATCTCCCTGTCATAAGATAAATATTTGAATACCTAATTCAAGGATATATTTACTTTTCAATTATTCATAACTGAAGTTTTATCTAGTAAAGGCAATGCATGTTGATCAACAGTTTGTAGGGAAAATAGACAATGTTTATATCCTAGGAAAAAAGCTACCAGTCATAAACAATGCTCTTTTTTTTTTAACATCTTTATTGGAGTATAATTACTTTACAATGGTGTGTTAGTTTCTGCTTTATAACAAAGTGAATCAGCTATACAAATACATATATCCCCATTTCTCCTCTCTCTTGCATCTCCCTCCCACCCTCCCTATCCCACCCTTCTAGGTGGTCACAAAGCACCGAGCCGATCTCCCTGTGCTATGCAGCTGCTTCCTACTAGCTATGTATTTTACATTTGGTAGTGTATATATGTCCATGCCACTCTCTCACTTCGTCCCAGCTTACACTTCCCCCTCCCTGTGTCCTCAAGTCCGTTCTCTACATCTGCATCTTTACTCCTGTCCTGCCCCTAGGTTCTTCAGAACATTTTTTTTTTTTTAGGTTCCATATATATGTGTTAGCATATGGTATTTGTTTTTCTCTTTCTGACTTCACTCTGTATGACAGACTCTAGGTCCATCCACCTCACTACCAATAACTCAATTTCATTTCTTTTTATGGCTGAGTAATATTCCATTGTATATATGTGCCACATCTTCTTTATCCATTCATCTACTGATGGACACTTAGGTTGCTTCCATGTCCTGGCTGTTGTAAATAGAGCTGCAATGAATATTGTGGTACATGACTCTTTTTCAATTATGGTTTTCTCAGGGTATATGCCCAGGACTGGAATTGCTGGATCATAGGGCAACTCTAGTTTTAGTCTTCTGAGGAACCTCCATACTGTTCTCCATAGTGGCTGTATCAATTTACATTCCCACCAACAGTGCAAGAGGGTTCCCTTTTCTCCACACCCTCTCCAGCATTTATTGTTTGTAGATTCTTTGATGATGGCCATTCTGACTGGTGTGAGATGATATCTCATTGTAGTTTTGATTTGAATTTCTCTAATGATTAACGTTGTTGAGCTTTCTTTCATGTGTTTGTTGGCAATAACAATGCTCTTTGAACTGTCTTTATAAACTAAGTAAATTAGGATATATTTAAATGAAGTGAAGGAAAGCTGTATCCCCATAAAATTTCTAAAGTAGTGCTGTGGTCAAGAAAGTCTATCAAAAAGGTGATAAAATATATTAAATACAAGGTCACTGAAACTATAAGGAGAACAAACTGGAACAATTGCTGAATTTCAAGTAAATGTTTCCTCATCATAAGAAAAAAAAAAGAATAATACTATAGAAGAAAATTTTACTGAGCTAAAGAAACACATTAATCTTCAGAATGAAAGTATCTCCTGAAGGCCAAAGAGTGAATGACCAGTACTTCACTCCTCCTCTTGAGGATTCCAAGGATACAGAGAAACCTAGAACTATCTAACAGAAAGGAAAGAAAAAGAGAGTGAGATAGAGAGGGAAAAAAGGGTGGAAGGAGGAGACGTAAAAGAAAACAAAAATGATGAGAAAAAAAGGGAAAAATTAAAGGGAAAGGGAAAGGAAAGGAAAGAAAGAAAAGCAGGGTAGAGGAAGAGAAGGAAGGGAAAAAAGTCATGGTTACTATTTGTTTTTCTTTTGTCTGCTTGCTCTATTTTGTAATTCCCTGCACCTATTACCTTTATTATTCTAAAAATATATAATTTATTTTAAAAACAAAGAAAGGAAAAGAAGGAATACAGGAAGGGAAGGAAAAGATAATCAACCACTAGTGAAAAATTCCAGTTGTTCCTTAACACTCAAGGCCACTTCATTTTTTAAGCTTTTCTTAAATGACTCCCAGGCAAGACACCCTGAGGCACTGACAAAACATTCCTCTGCGATGAAACACTTTCTCATTTATTGGAATTATTTTTACAAAGATGTTTCTCCCATTAGACTTCGATTTGTTTGAGGAAGGGATCATGGCTTGGTCATTGCTGTGCACGCACACTGAGAAAGGGTCTTGAATATCTTAGGGTTTAACAGGTGTGCTGCAGGTAGGCTGGAGGAAGAAGCCATGGCTGTCAAAAAAAGAAAGGAATCAAATAAATAAGTGAATATATATATATGTATATATATATGAAACAAATTTAATAAACTCTTTGGAAATCTTACATACAGAATATTAAATATTTTTTAAAAAACAGTGCATCAAATGACAAGGATTGTGAAATTAAGATGGCTGATTAAAATTCTTTTAATTGAGAAAAAAAGACCTTGCTTTTCAATAGTATATGAGAATAGTATAGTCCTTTGCTTAAAGACTTTTAAGAAACATGATTCATTAAGAAATAGATATTCCGTCCTATTAATGAACAGGTGAATTTTTTCTGTATGGCTTTGCTTTCCATCTTAGGAGGGATGAGAGACAGCCTCATTGAGTCCATCTTTACCAGATGATACTGCTGCTGGTGGTGGTGCTGCTGCTGCTGCTGGTGATAATGATAAACAATTACCACAGCCATTTATGGGCTTCTAACAGTGGCAGTGTGACAGGAACTTTGATAGGGATTTGTCTCATGTAATAGTCATCTCAACCCTTGTGAAGCTAGTGTTAGAATTTCCAATGGAAATGGAGTCTTGAGACATGTCCAGTCTCATCCATCTAGCAATTAATGGAGCTAGAATGGAAACCTGTATCTGTCTGATGCAGAGATTATGTTTGTCCAGTTTCTCACTCTGTCTACTGAGGGGCGCTCCCCCTTGTATGACTAACCTCCTTCTGTGGACTTCTTTTTTTTTTTTAACCAAAATGCTACTTTGATTCCCAATTTTCTGTGTCAAGTTACAAACAATTTTTCATCCCTGCAGTCACACTTTTATCTCCTGTCAGCTCTGTTAAAGAGTCATAGCATCAGTATGGTTTTCCACTCCCTAAGCAACTTGTGGATTTCATATTCCCATGAAGCAATTTGTCACATCTTCAGTTTTCTCACGTTTCTATTCAAAAGCAAGCCTAGTTCTGCTTTTATTTAATTCTTCTCTTTGTTGAAAATGCCCATACCATCAGAGCTTTAGTATCCAAACTCCCATCATTACATCGTCCCGCTGCTTTGACGTAAAAGATATCTCAGAAAAATCAATTACCCTTTTTCAGAACTTCCACAACAAATTTCCTTTTGACTTATGTATCAGAGGGGTACTGTAATTGCTGCTTGAGTCACTATGTCCTTGCTACTGTAAATGAAGACTTTCTCCCTTTTTTCCCATTGTATTCCAGTGTCAAAGAAGTAAGAAAGAATAGTAAAATGGAAAAGCCTACTAAACCAAGAAAGGTGATGGGTTTGATCTCTGACATTCTCCTCACCCTAACCCTCCCACAGCCTTTCACTGTGCAGCTTTAGATGAACTACTCAGTTTATCTGAATCCCAGATTCCTCTTCCATGGAGATGATAATGTATGTCCCACCTGCCTCATGAGATAGATTTTTTTAAAAAAACTAAAAATACTATGAACTCTATTTTTGAACTAAAATTTCATATAAATGAGTCACTAAACTGAATTCTCTGCTTTATAAATGATTAAATTTTATACGAAAATGCATGTTTACTTTTCATTGTAATTTGTTTAAGCAACGTATTTTCTGATTGTCAGAATTCTTTAAACTGAAATCCACTTGGACCAACATTCTAAATCTGTAGGTTTTATCTTTATCCAGTTTTTCAGGCAGATGCCAGTTGCATAAGCAGTATCTACAGACATTGCTCAGCAAATTCTTCCTCAATTTTACAGCCTGGAGTACTTTCCATGTGTCTTACTTATGGTCAGTTTTGCAGGAACCATAATGTTAAATTTAGTCTCGAAGAATGTTCGTCCCCTCTCCCCCTTTGTATGTCTATGCTTGAAGAAAACTTGTAACAGTGATATATTGCCCGTATGTTGGAATCTCTTCTGGAGGGAAGGATACAGATAACTTTATTGGAAATACAAAGCTTCACTGAGTTCCCTCCCTAAGAGAGAACAGCAATATCCTTTTCCTGAGACAATTGGATACACCCCACTTATAATCCGTCTTCACATAATGTTAGAAAAAGGAAGCTTAACCAAGAAAAATATTGTCAATAAATATTAGACCTACTTATTTTTGGTTGAGACTAATCGTCCTAGACCCTTGAGGTATCTCATGAATTTTACCACATATAATGTATCATAGAGTTGTCTATAAAGAAGGGGCTAAAGAATGGTGTGAGTTGCATTGTCTTCCATCAGTCCCTAAACTACTGATTCTCTCCTATGATAGGCAAAAATACTTTATTGAACCTACTCTTTGAATCAACAGTTGAATCCAATCTTAAATCATATTCCATCATACTCTTGATATCCCAGCATCAACTTTCATTGTTATTCTGTTTCTGCCCTTCACTTGTGTGTTGGCTCTTTCTTTATCCTTATTTTTAGCATGATAACCTCCTGATGTATTGATTGAGCTCTTTTTTACTATTTACTTATTGGGAAAGCTTCCCTAAAACTTTGTTTGTTTGAGTGTTCATGCCTGTGTGTGTGTGTGTGTGTGTGTGTGTGTGTGTGTGTGTGTGTGTGTGTGTGTGTGTTCCTAGAATGGTGAGGAACACCAGTGGCAAGTAGGTGAGGTATAAAAATTATATAAAATTTCTTTCCAGAGATTTTCCTCTATTTTTTTCTTTATAACAAACTTTTATTGATAACCCTATCTCCATGGACACAACCATAATTGAAGATGTGGAGTATTACAAGAAGGGTTATTTTCAGTATCATATTATACAGAGAGTTAGAGAAAACTTTACTCCCAGCTCTTTGGGAGGAAAAAGCACAGGGTAAAGTGGTTTGATGACATCTAGTCAGAGTGTTCTTTAATATTCTTTCATCTTATGCCACAAACTATTCATAAATACAGTTTTTTATATATCAGTGAAGTTTCCATGGAAGGCAAGAGTGTGTTGATAAAATATCATTTGATCACTTCCTATTACCTGAATAACCAACTTTGGTTTGAAAATATAATGGGCTATACTGGCCAATATATAGTTACCCAATAAAATTCAGGACACCTCATCAAATTTGAGTTTCAGGTAACAAAAATTAATATTTTCAGTATAAATATATGCTACCCATATTTGCATGGGATATACTAAAATGTCACTTGTCATTTATCTGAAATTCAAACTTAATTGGGAATTCTATATTTTTATTTGCTAAATCTGGCAACTCATAATACCTTCACTTGTTCTAATCTTTTTATCTTCAGAATACAAACTGGGGAAACTGAGGCAATTGAGACGATGTAGAAAATAATTTCCAACTCCCATTATTTTATATCTAAATAATTCACAATGGCCTCCTTTTTTGAATGTGTGTGTGTATGTGACATTAGTGTCAATAGGTCATTATATATGGTTCTTTGGCTATTAGTAACAAACAAGCCAAAAAGGAATTTCTTGTGAAAATAAAGAGAAATTTAATATAAAGAAACTGAATTTACTTACAAAGTCAAAAGTATGGCTATAAAAGCAACTTTTAGAAAGAAAAGTTTCTAGGACAGCACTGAGAATCTCCAAGTTCTACAATTACTTCTTCAGTTGCTAAGCCCTAACTGTATTCAAACTCTGTGAGTTGTGAGTTGTTTTTCCAGTTCCAAGTTCCTGAGAGTACATAATTGGCCCACTTGGGGTCATATTTCTGTCCCTGTGGACAGTGCAGCAAATCTGTCTGACAGAGAAGAAAGTCAGGGAAGTATGGTGGGCAAATAAGTACAGAAGATACCATGACATAGATTAAATGTAAGGGGAAATCCATTCTTCTCATCTGAAGGGAGCTAGTAGAAGCTCATCTAAACTCATTGCTAATGGAAAATGAAAATTAATGACAACATCCTAACTGTTGTCTCATTCTCAGTATATTTTGGAAGGTTTAACATTTAATGCAAAAGAATAAACATAAGCATTTCATACCCTTAGCAGTTAGACTTGGATAAACAGTGGGGAAACCATTCAGTGGAAATACAAATCTTTTATACCACCCTTATCTAGTAAAGATCATCTGACAATTAAGAAGGGGAAAACATGAATGCAATACAACAAAGTCATAAAAACACAAGATTAATTCAAGGATTTACTTTTGTTTTTGTTGTTGTTTCTCAATAATTTGCCCTAACATCAGAGCAGAGCACCTTATCTATGGAGCTTAGCTTAACCCTGAAATGGCAGAAGCCTAATCAGTAGACTGACTGGTTATGTGTTGGAGGCTCCATGATTACAAGACAACTGTCAGCCAGACTTGGATTTGAATTGTTTCTGCATCTTATATTCTATGAAACTTTGGCTAGAATTTTTTTTTCTTTCTGATCCTCAGTTTTTTAATCTGTAAATTGAATACAGTAAAACTGAACTAGAGATTGTAAGAATTAAGAAAGATGATTTTTGTAGAAGATTTTGATGTTTCTAGAAGAGTCTAGCACAGGGCCCCTCAAAGAGAAAACAAAACAGAATGAAATGAAACACCAAAGAACTATTATTCAGTGTTTCTGCTTCTGTTAATATCCAAACGGCTCCAATCATACCAACCTTCCTTCAAATAACAGTAACCTCTGGGCAAAATAAACAATGCCAATTCAGTGAAGGCACTGAAGCACAAACAGAAGCAGGAAGATAATGAAGGAGAGTCCATACTTCAAAAAAGAGAATAGCACTTAATTAGTTTTTCATTTTTGTGACTTTTACTACTGACAGCATACCTAAATCTGCAACCTGCTGGGTGAGCAAAAGTTTACCAGAAATGCTGAAGATAAATGTCTAGATGACCCCAAAGTTATGCTTAAAAGAACTAAACTAAAATTTTAACTGTCCCCCTGTTGCAGAAAAGATGTTTGTCGGTTTGAGTTAATTCAAATTAATTATCTACTAAAAAATATAAAGCAATACTCTTCAGAGGCTTCTACAAAATACCATTCACAATGTCCAGAATGCAGTTCCAAGTCACTCAACACACAAAGAAATAAAAAACAAAAAACAAACAAAAAATCCCAAAAAACCTTTTAAAGAGAAAATAATGTAGACTGAACCTGAGATGATCTAGATGTTAGAATTAGCAGATGAGGATTTTTAGTAACTATTATAACTAGGCTCAAGAAAATAAAGGAAAACTTGTCTATAGTGAGTGAAAAGATAGGAAATCTTTGCCGAAAATATAAATGATAAAAAAGAAGAACTGAACAAATATTCCAGGACTATGCCCATCCTAGATTTTGATTATCAAGTAAATCTTCTTTAAGAAGACTCCCATATGCTCAAATGCCAATAGGAACCAGGCTGGGAATATAAATGAATGACACACTCAGGGTGCACCCTGCTAGGTACTGATTGGGCTTATGGTAAACTAGAAAACACTGTCTCCAAACACTGTCTCAACTGAATACTTGCTATTTTATTTCAACCAATTTTTGCCTTAAGTAGAGATTGATAAACACTTTCTATAAAGGGCAAGATAGTAAATATTACAGGCTTTGTGGGCCGTGTGGCATCTATTAGAACTACTCAACTCTGCTATTATACCATAAAAGTAGTCATAGATAATACATAAATGAATGGTTGTGGCTATGTTCCAATAATACTTTATTGACAGAACATGTGGTGGGTCAGATTTGGCCTGTGAGATGTTCTTCAAGAACCTTGTCTTTACAGACATTTGGGTTCAAGTTTGCATGATATTTCAAGGAAAACTGGGCCACTCTATCTGGACTTGTCCTAGAGCAGACATGCATATATTTCTGAAAGATAAATAATTGTTTTCAAGTCCACAGAAAGGAGAATGGGATGTCAATCTATGCAAAGGAACAAGGTTATGAAATATTAGAATATATGGACAAGTTGCAAGTATTTTGGTTTAGTTGCAGAAGAGAAATTGTGTGGGGTAAAGTTAAGAAAGTCAGATGGGATTTGATGCAACCAATAGATGACACCCTTCCTTCCCACCTGAAATAGACAACAACTAAGATATTATAACACATCTGGTTAGACAACAACAACAATTAAGGTGGGCAAAGAATACATTTAGATGAATCCCTACATATCAGCTTTATATATCCAATAAATTCTAGATTGGCAGACTTAACTTATAAATTCAACATTGGGCATTTTAATATTTCTTCCACCTTTATCATCACCCAGACACCCCACCTCACACCACACATGCACACACACACACAGACACACACACACATTAATCCAGGTTTCCGCAGTGTTTGGAATACATAGCAGAAAACTCTGAATCTCTTGCCTCCCACTTGTCAGGAGAAGAGCATAGCTGTAAGCCAAATTCCCTGACTTGGTGATTTGGGATTGATTATCTGCACCCAACAGAGAAAGGTGAACCAGTGACTGCACCTACCAACAGGGTGATCCCTTGTCTCCTTAGGGAGGAATAACAGATAGAGCAAAAGTATAAGGATGTTTAGGGAAAATCTTTCTTTCACACTATAGGAGAGAAAATAAGCATTCCTCACCCCCAACAGCATACAGATTCCACATATAAAATCCCTCAAGTGTATTGGAGAAATCATTCCTTGCTATGTTCAACATAAAAATTATCCTGAGTTTAAGATCAGTTATGTTAAAATGATTTATATTTCTGACTTCTCATAGCAAGGATATTATGACTTTGTTTTAAATCTACTAATGCAATCCATGTTACTAAATATCTATTCAAACTGTGTGATAATTAAAAAGTTCCATGCAAAAATTCCACCCCATCTAAAATGATTTAAAAGCAAGCAAAATCATCATAAAAGATCTGAGAGTTACTATTCTCTTAGACATCCAGTTAAAGTACCCCAGGGAAGCTTTTAATTTAATGCTTCACATTAAAAACTAGCCTTGAGTTGTTCATTTACCTCTGCGTCCCTGCAAATAAATAAAAAAGTGTGCCATACATCTTAGTCAGATATTCTCCATTACCAAATGGACCCAGTACCTCAGCCTTGTTGCTTGTCCCCTGGACTCCAGAAGCATTTGTTACATCTACTCCCACCAGTATGTGATTTAAATTCTGGAGCACTACAGTTTTGTTTTTTTTTTCAGTACGCGGGCCTCTCACTGTTGTGGCTTCTCCCGTTGCGGAGCACAGGCTCCGGACGCGCAGGCTCAGCGGCCATGGCTCACGGGCCCAGCCGCTCCGCGGCATGTGGGATCTTCCCGGACCGGGGCACGAACCCGTGTTCCCTGCATTGGCAGGCGGACTCTCGACCACTGCGCCACCAGGGAAGCCCTGGAGCACTGCAGTTAAGTATACATCATAAATGATTTTTCTTTACTAGATTAAAATTTCCTTCTGTCCTTTAACAAATTCTGTTAATGAGGCTCCTTCAAACTGCTAAGCTTTCCAAATCCATGCCTTCATGTTACCTGGTACAAAATAATCAGAAAATCTAACAGCTCTCCACGGCAAAAATACATTAGAGAAATCATGTATCTGGCATTTGCAGTAGGCAACAAAGGTGTTTATTGTAAAGTGATGTTCTGTTGCACAGAATGTGTGAGCATAAGTATACTAGTGCCTGTACATATACTTGTCCATTTATTCATTTCATCAAACAATTTTTTGGTGTTTAAAAAGTAACAGGGTGGTCCAGTGGTTAAGACTTTGCCTTCCAGTGCAGGGAGTGTGGGTTCCATCCCTGGTCTGGGAGCTAAGATCCCACATGCCTTGTGGCCAAAAAACCAAAAAACATAAAACAGAAGCGACATTGTAACAAATTCAATAAAGACTTTTAAAAAAGTGGTCCACATCAAAAAAAAAAAAATCTTTAAATAAATAAAAACGGGAAACTTGGACACAGAAGGAAGACTATGTGAAAACAGAGGAGGAAGACCCCAGAAGAAATCAATCCTGCCGATACTTTGATTTCACACTTGTAGCCTGCAGAACGGAGACCATAAATTTAGGTTGTTTTAAGGCACCCAGTTTGTGGCTCTTTGTTAAGGCAGCCATAGGGAAGAGTCCATGCATGCAGAGCCATGTTAACGTGAGGGTTACAGAATCCTAGACATCCTGAGGGCTGAGTGCAAGCTGGCCCTCGGTCACCTAATGCAGCCTGGTTTGTGTGGAAATTTCCTGGGATTGCTGTTGCAAAGCTCGTATCTGGGGAAACTCTTAGTCCTGAGCAAACAAGGACAGTTGGTCACTCTGAGCAGACACCTGAACGTCCAACAGTGCTTCCTTCTGGGGTTCACCAGCTGTGTCCCTGAGTTGCCAAGTTCTCAGAGCAGCCGGTCAAAAGGAAGAGTGGCCGATGTGGCTTTTGGAG
This sequence comes from Lagenorhynchus albirostris, assembly GCF_949774975.1. Classification (NCBI taxonomy): domain Eukaryota; kingdom Metazoa; phylum Chordata; class Mammalia; order Artiodactyla; family Delphinidae; genus Lagenorhynchus; species Lagenorhynchus albirostris. The sequence continues at coordinate 39,205,050 of NC_083113.1, forward strand.
GAATACAGCGAAGTGATTAGCACAGGTCCTGTGACTAGCTGGCATCCTTCAGGGCTTACTCAAAAGAGGTGATGAAAATACTTCCTATTTCAAAACATATTCCCAGTAGCCCCGCAGAAATCTAAAGTTCCACGGATCTTTTGATTTTTTTAATAGAGTTTCCATCCCAGAGTCTGCTTTAGGTCAGATTCCCTAGAAGCATAGCCTGAGTTACGGAGTCATGGGCCAAGTCATTTACTGATGGACGTCTCTAAGGAGAAACTTCCCAGGAAATGAGGGAAGCGGGATGGACAGGGCGAAAAAGTGGACGGGGTCTGATTGCAGCTGAAGTCGCCGCCTCAGCTTGATCCCTTGGGGAGCTCTGGAGCATATGTGTTTCTATGGATTCCCCCACCTTGCTCCATGGGGCCGGCCCCTTGGGCCTCCTGCTGGTTTTATTTTTTTAATTTTTATTGGAGTATAGTTGATTTACAATGTTGTGTTAGTTTCTGCTCTACAGCAAAGTGAATCAGTTATACATATACCTATACCCACTCTTTTTTAGATTATTTTCCCACATAGGTCATTACAGAGTATTGAGTAGAGTTCCCTGTGCTATACAGTAGGTCCTTATTAGTTATCTATTTTATATATAGTAGTGTGTATATGTCAGTCCCAGTCTCCCAATTTATCCCTCCCCCTCTTTCCCCCCGGTAACCAAAAAAAAAAAAAAAAAAGGGCTTCCCTGGTGGCGCAGTGGTCGAGAGTCCGCCTGCCAATGCAGGGGACACGGGTTCGTGCCCCGGTCTGGGAAGATCCCACGTGCCGCAGAGCGGCTGGGCCCGTGAGCCATGGCCGCTGAGCCTGTGCGTCCGGAGCCTGTGCTCCGCAATGGGAGAGGTCACAGCAGTGAGAGGCCCGCGTACCGCAAAAAAAAAAAAAAAAAAAAAAAAAAAAAGTAACAGAAGATAAGCATCTGCGTGGTGATATAGACATGCAAACAAACAAAAATATAACACAAATGCTAAGCGTCAAAATATTACCCAGAAAATAATGATTTTCTAATAATGATATTTTCAGGTAATATTTTGTAGGTAGCATTAGAAAATAATGTTCTCTGGAAATAATTGTTTCTTCCATTTATTCATTTACTTATCAGTATTTATTAGGCATTTAAAATGTGCCAGGAATGCTGCTAAACTCTTGAGATGAGCCAATGATTAAGACATTAAGGATTTTTGCCATCATGAAGCTTATAATCTAACACAGTGGTTCTAATCTTTTACTTTTAATCATGCACTGAAAAGCAAGATTGGTTAAATGCTAACACAAACCCATGTATATTTATTGATTTATGAAGAATATATGTATATACTTACATGCTATAATATAAAATACAGTATAAAACATAATCCAAAATGCAGATAAGTGATAAGATTAAATAGTCTTTAAAATATTATTTAATTAACACTGTAAAAGTTTTGGTCTCAGTAAAATATTAACATAATATGATAAATATATCTATATAGGTAATTATGTAATACCACTTCCACAGTAACATTTTTGGTGAGAACAAAAGTGTTTCTATATGTTTAATTACTATTAAGATATGCTTTATTTATCAAGCAAAATCAATCAATAGTTGATTTAAAACAATGAGCTTGGAAATATTTATTAAAATAAAATTCTATTTCCTAGGTTCATTCCTTTTTTTTTTCCTACCTCTTTTTTGTAACGTGTACCTATATAAGCTTTTAGCAGATAACGCATACTGTTTAGAGGATCAAAATCTGGTAACTGTAAGAGCACTTTTAAACATTTAGCTTTAATTCCCTTTCCTTAGCCTGAATTTCTTTCTAAAAACACTGGATTTTACACTTAATGTTGAAAATACCACCTTTATTTGAAGAGATCTTGAAATCCTCCAAGGAGACCCCCTGGATGCCCTATCATGGCCTCCGCAACTCTATAACATTTTATAGGGCTATAATACCCATACCCCAGGGAAAGGGGAGATGGGTCATGCAATCTAGAACAGAGGAATAACAGAGTCTTTGAGGAAAGCTGTAAAAATGGAAAGGAGAAGATCTGGGACAAAGTACAGTGCAAGGAGAAAGAATTGTCTGTGATGATGTGGGAAACCAGTCTCCAGATGCTTGAGCTTCATGGTGGAGTTTTGAACTGGGCTGTAAACACACAGGATGGGTTTGGAAAAATCCTGGGACCCTGAGATTCTCAAGAAGAAGAACATTTCCCCCTGGAAGCTTTCAGGCAGCTGGTGTCCTGCATGCTGAAACGGTGAAGCAGGTCCTCGGGTTGTACCCGCACGCAAAAGTGGATTTCTGCCCCCAGAAACAAAGTTAAGTCATAATTCCCCCAGTATATCTTCAACATCCACAGGCTTGCTGAATTGTCCCGCCTCTCTGCTCTTATGGCATCCACTACCTCTGCTCTCATTGCCTTAGATTGCAATTATCTAATTTCCTTCTTCAGACCAATGAAGCCTTTATTGAGAGCGAGGTCTCTGCATAACTGTCACCAATTACAATCCCTAAGCAAGAAGGAATTCTAAAAATAAATATATTTTCACTGATAGTTTGTATTTTGAATAGTTGAACATAAAATATTCTTAGAGACGGTCAACTTTGAGAGTATTACATCAGTTATAACTCTTTTATTCACAAGTGACAAAAAAAACCAACAAAAACCCTCACATAGCAGATAAGCCCAGGTCGAGGAGGTGACTAGGTGCAGGGCTTTCTATAACATCATCAAATCCAGTTTCTTTTCATCTCCCATTTACTATTTTTCAAGTTGGCTCTATTCTCCTTTCATTGTGAAAAGATCGCTAGAGAAGTTTCAATCTTATATTCTGGAAACTGGAAATCTAGAGAAGAAAGACTTTTCTGGGAGTGCCAGTAAACCTGGCACTTGATGATTTTATGTCACGGTTTCACCCTGAACCAATCACTGTGAGGAGCTATAGTTACACCAATAGGAGAATGAATGCCGATGAGGAAACCAGAATAATTTCCCCATAGGCATAGAAAAAATAGCACCATTTCCAAATGGCATATACCATCAGAGACCTCAAGTTTCTTTGTAATTTTCAAAATTCTTTCAACTTTCTGCAGTTGTGGGGTTTTTCCACTAATGATGTTTTACTGCCAAATTTGCCATATGTTGAACAGCCACTCTTAAGGAAAGGAGGGCAACAGAAGTGAGCCCACTTACACTGAAACTGGATTCTTTATTGCTACACAGCTGACACTGATATATGTTGTAGAATTCCTTTCTGAAATGAATGAATTGTTTTGACAAGTCTTCAATTTAGTGTAATTTTTACAACTCCACTGGATATTATTCCCATAACCCATTATGTGCACCTATCTATATCTCTTTTGATAAAATAAAAGAAAAAAACCCAAAATACAAAAAAAAAAAAACACTTTTTGTCTCTATCTCAAACTTTATAGACTTACATTCTGACACACTTTTATTAACTCCAATCTTAAAATACATCTCAAGCTTTAATAATTCTTCAATATAATCAGTTTTAGCATAGATATTATAATCCCTTATTCCTGTTAAGTACTTTCATTTTCTTTCTCCCTTCTCAGTTACACATGGTCCATGCAGTGGCTCCTCAGAGTGTTAAAATAGCTCTACTCTTTGCTTTCAGCTCACATGGTTTTCATTTTTTTCCATTGACATCTAGGTCTTCGTTTATTCACTGTGTTCATCTCTGGATTCTTATACCTGCAATACTTGCAGGTGGCTCTTATAATCACGGTAGGAAAATCATTTTATCTGGTGTCAGATAGACTTGGGTTTTACCTCCCTCTCTGTGACATATCGAACCTTTGCTGAACCCTCAATTTCCAAAATATGAGATGAGAATAATGATATATATTAAACAGTAAAAATAGGATCAGTTTTGTTGCAGTAACAAACAATTCCAAAATCCTTAGTGGCTTAAGATAGCAAAAGTTAATCACTTGTTCCTACTTCATGCCCATCATAGTTTGCCTGGGAATCTGTTCCATGTTGTCTTCATTCTGAAAGTCAGGCTGGTGGAACAGCCTCCATCTAGATTTATTAGAGGGAAATAGAACAAGACAAATAATATGCTTGCTCTTAAAGCTTCAACCCCAAAATGGCAGGTGGCTTTTATGCTTCTATTTCCTTGGCCAAAGCAAAGCACAGAACTAAATGTAGCATTAAGAAGAAAGTGTCCCAATTATGCTTGGGAGAATGATAAGTATTAGGTGAAAAACACTGCGGAAGTTAAAAAGTTTTTTTTTCTTAAATATAAATTTAAAAGTTTTTTTAACTCTCTTAAAAGTTTTTTTTTAAATATAAAAAGTTTTTTTTCTTAAATATAAATTTAATTTTAACTAAAAGGACTGCCAAGTGGAGGACACTCAGATTTATGAACCCTTAGAACGTATTTTTCTAAGGACCAATTTCCTTTTCTTTGAGATAAGATTAATAATTCTTAGTTTGGTAGTATCAGAAGCCACTTTTGTAGGTTCTGCTTTCAAAATAAATATCAGGTTTTTTTTATCTCTGTCCTCATATCACAGTTATCTGCTGGGGGAGTTTCTACACTGGCTTTCTAACTGGGCAGCCATGTCTGCTCTTGACAACTCCCTTTAATCTATCCTTCATACAGTGGTCAGAGGAACCATTTAAAAAATGCAAACGTGATGACATAATTTTCTGGCTTACAAGCCATTAATGTCTTCTCATTGCTTTGAGAACAAAGTTTAAAATCATTAATTTGGGTTATATGGCTGTGAAAAATCTGGGTCCTACTTTTCCCACCACCATCTCTTGTAATTACCAGACTGTCCCGCACCGTATGCCACCTGTGCTGGCCTTCCTTTTGTTTCTCAAAGTGGAAAGAATTATTTATACTTCTGGGGCATTAATTTTCCATTCTTTCTGCATGGGGAGCTTTAATCATATCCTTCATCTAGATTACTCCTTACCATCATTTGAGTTTCAACTGAAAGAGTGTGAATGTACAGAGGCCTTCCTTAGTGTTTCATTGCACCCTGAACTTCCCTTCTATAGCACTCATACAACCATGGTGACATTTATTTATGTAATCTTACATGTTTACTCCTTGACACAGCCCTTACCCCTGTCTTTACGGATACATTTAACCGGTACATTTTGAATCCCCCAGTCACTAATAGGATCCCCAGAATTTATTGTGTTCAATAATTAATTTTTGTCTAAATGAATGAATTAAAATGAAAGAGCAAATGTAATAGTAAATTTGTAAAGACTTTCTAATGTAAAAGAAAATGTGGAAATATAGGGAAGAACTATAATTATGTGAGAAATAATTATAAGATAAAACAGGTTGTGCTCCACATAAGACTTTTTAAATTCATTTTATTTTCTAAAAGTGTTTGCATCTTTCTAAAGATAGAGTGAAGATAACTAGAGAGCACAGTTTCAAATTTTTCTCATGAATTAAGATGTTGAAATGTTTTTTCATAAGAAGAAATAGAAGCCTTATTTTCATGAGAGTGTCCTAAATGTAAGAAAGGGTTCATGGAATTTTATTTCTCCTTCCCCAAACAATAGTATATAGTTGACTTATTAAAATTGTTTATTGAGTATCTGCTATGTTCTAGGTGCTAAACGAGGGTCTTCCAAAAGAATAGTAAACAGCATGTGACAAAGTGCAGATGTGATAGAGAGGGCTATGCAGGATTTGGACCCAAGAGAGTTTCCCTGTAGCAGGAGAATAGAGTACAAGACTCTCTAACAATCGGTCAGTGAACCACAAGCCTCTTAAAAACATGAAGGAGAATAAAGGGGGCTGGGGGTGTTTCAGAGCTTTGTGAACTGAGTTGCCCTATGTGATTACAAACTGACCTAAATGGGCAACCTACTTGTGCTTTGCATGGTGATGGTCATCCATACAAGGCTTAAATGCACACCCCTGGATCTAGTAGAGTATTGACTAGATACTCTGATTATTCCTGATTGTGACACATCCTGGTGAGCTGGCAGCTAGTCTGTGTGCATTCATGCTTTCGTATATTCATTCACTCATTCAACAAATATTTGCTGAGTATCTATCAAATTCCTGATTCTGCCATAGACTTCAGAGATAACCAGTGAATAAAATGCGCTGATATCTTCCCCTCGTGCAAATTGTAGTGGAGAATGGAAGAGCACATAAGGTTGGAGACTTTGAAGAAGGACATTCCATTGACTGGGACCGGGGGGTGGGAGGGGAGAATGGAGGACTCCAGAAGAGAGAATTCTCTTGGCTAAAACCCTCTTCCTAAAAGTCTTTCAGTGTTTGCACAGAACTCAGAGGACCTTTGTACTCCAGAAGACAGAGGGCCTAGTTTGCTACCTAAGAGTCTTGCAGCTCTGTAGCCAACAAGGAGTTAGTTCCGAAGAGAGGCAGTTCTCTCTTGGAAAGGTACAGACAGCAGCAGCAATGTCAAGGATGATTCTTTGATTCTTTTGGTAGGCAGCCAAGGTCATCCAGAAAGAGGAAAAAAAATGCCTCTACTTTGCAGAGAATTTGTGTGGCACTCTGGATATTTCCCAGAATGCCAGGGGAGGTCTTTGAGAGGTGGGCCAAACTACTGAAGTGGGAATGACTTAGAGGATTTGCACTGCATTTATTGACATTGTTAGAAATTTGAAGAGACAGTGAGAGAGAGAAAAAAGACATTCACTTGTAATCCCCAGATCTTTAGTCTTTGCATTTATAAATATTTGTTCTAATGTTTTTCAGCATAAAAACATGTTTAGCATGATAATTTTGCATTCTGCCTTTTGGGTTTACCATTATACAAAAAGAATTGTTCATGGTTTTCCTGCCTTCACAATTACCATAGTGAATAGCTGTATTATTTTCTCTTTTGAAGACAAATAGTAATTTATTTGAGTCCTCTACTCTTAGGCATTTTAGCCATTTCTATTTTTCATGATGCTAATTAGTCATGCAACGTAAAAATTTAATGTGCATATTGTATTACTTCTTTTGCAATTATTTTTAGTATCCTTTCCAAGAACTTAATTCATGAGGTCAAGATATTTTTTATTTTGTAAACCAAATTGCTTGTCAATAAGGTAAGTTATTTTTAATATAGCATCTTCACCAGTTAGATGTTACTTGTTTAAAGTTTAACAATGGAATAGATGTTAAATGGAATTTGATTATTGTTAAAACTTTTATTGTATGGATTAACTAGTGGCTTATGAAATATAATCCATCATTCTCTTAAACTTTTGGAACCTGATGTATCTCAGAGAAATCCCAATCTCTCCTTTTCCTAGAATTACTGATCTGACAAAATGTAACTTTTTTCCCATGGTAGACTGTCTAGCATTTCAACTCTCATTATTTTATCTCTGAGTTTATTTCAGCTGTCATTATTTTACCTCAGAGATCAACCCCCTCCCACTCTCCCACATTTATTTCCAAATAAATGGAAAGATATCCAGTGAGGATGAATTCCTGGTATATTTGTCTCTGGATTGGTTTTCTCATTTCTTCATTCGGCACATTCACTTATACTTGCTCAGCAGATAGTCATGGTAGAAAGACCCAACTGAGAATTAAATAAGCTATTTCTGTTGTAGGTTTTCCTGCATTGCTGTGTCATATTTGGTAACCTGTTTGAATGTACCTGGATCTCAGTTCATCTAAAGAATTAGATGGTGAGTCTATATGGTTTTAATGTCTTTTTTTTCTGCTTTGGAAATCTACATTTGCTGATTGTTTTGATTCTGATACATTTTTTCTGTTTAATACCTTTGAAATGATGGTAAGCTTTCCACAGATGTCAAAAGCCAACACTGAGGAGTAAGGAGTTGATGTTGACAGCACACAAACAAGCTTAGTGTTGTATATGAGATTATTACATTATATAATCATCTGCATGACTGAGGCAAAATGAGGCATTTGAGTAGTGGTTCCCCATGGGGATGAATTTTAATTTTTAAATTGTCATTTAAAATGTATTTTACCAGATTATATCATGATGCAAGATTGAAGTGACAATCATTGTGGGAATAGATCATTTCCAGTCACATGTTGGGCATGTGATGTGAGAAAATAGAGACTGTCAAAACCCTTAGTATAATAGGTCACAGACTTAAAGCTAAGAGAAGTTAGCCTGAGAAACCTTTGTACCATCAAGATCTAACACTCATACTGCTTTAAAAGCATCCAGCTGACCTTAGAGAAAAATTTGTTTAATTTTAAATGGCATATAATTCAACCAAAGAAGAGAATAAAATCATAGATTTAGTCACAAGTGAAAAACAGACAAAAACCCTGGATTCTTCCATATTTCTTAAAATGATACTATCAATGTAAGAGTTTTTGAAGATATAGGAAACAAAAATGCAGTTATCACAAAAAGTGTATCACCATACACATTAGTTTATAATATAACCAAAAGTGAAAGAGAAAAATTTGCAAATAAATGACTGAACTAAAGGAGGTTTAAATATGATACTTAAAAGTCATGGGCAATTTATGAATTAATCCATTTGTGGTCAGTAACAACAACGAAAGTTCATGATCAAAAGAGTATTCTTTCTGTTTTTTCAGAAAACTTTTACTTAAAAGAAATACATGATTCTGTCTCCTCAGGAATTATAACCACATATAATTCCTTCAAATATAAATTCTTTTAACTTTTCAAGAATCTGAACTTATTTTTTGTTGTTAAGTATGATACACTTCTATAGTATTTAAATTCTTGCATTTCATTTCCTTTAAAAAGAATGTTCATCTATACCCTGAACATACTAAGAGATTAAGAAATTTGGAATTAATCGGGAGACAACCATTTATAATGTTATATGGAAGTGATGGTCAATAAGACCAAGGGAAAGGTAATATAGTGAAAGTTCGTAAATAAAGATGAGTTACTCCCAAGTGAACTTGTCTATAAAAGACCAATGGTAAATGGATTTAATAAAAGAATATCACTGAATTATTTAATGACTTGGAAAGGGAAATTGGGAAGCATGTGGAAAATCTGATAGTCATTATGTTTTCCATTGCACTTCATTTTTCTCTGAAACAGAAAATGTTAAAATGAGTCTAAAAACATCACTCAGTTGTTATTATTATGATTTTCCCAGATTCTCTGATCTTTTGACACTATGCCCAGTGCTCTCACTATGGCTGCCTCAGAAATTTCTCAGTCTTCTGCCTACCTGCAATAGCTTACAGATTTCTTCTCCAGTAATTTCTGGGTAATAAACTTAGTCTTCTCTTCATTTGGCTCTTAGTGTGGGAACCCCTCTTCAAGTTTTTCCAAGGAGATTCTCTGTGCTATGGTAATTAGAAAAGTAAATGTGCTAAATATATTTTTGGCAGCAAAGGACTCTGCCAGATAAATAAAGAAGCCCAGGTGTAAAAGGAAAAAGGGAAGTAGATACTGTAAGAAGCACTGCTGGCTTGTCTCCCCAGTAAAATTTCAAATCTGTTCCAAACCTTTTCCTATACCTGGACAGTGACACTCAAAGTGCTTTGAGAATTTAATTGGAACAATCCCATTAAACTGAGAATGGTTCAGAAAAGTCACAAAAAGTAATAAATTTAGATGGGAGGAGTGAAAGCATGCTGATGCAACTCAATTACTTAAAAAAAAATGTTAAAGACTAATTTGATTTTACATTTCCCCACAAGTATGGCTGTTAAGAAATTTGCATTAAGTGTAACTACCAAAAAATGCTAAAATTGGGATTAATAGTCAAAATGTAAAATCACAAATTAATGCAAAAAAGCCGTAAAAAAGTTAAGATTAGATCAAATATCTTACTGAATATGTAAATGCCTTTAAATGTATCCGGAGAGAAGCATCACATCTGTTCATCCTATCCTGACCTCCTAGAATCAGGATTTGGTTTTCCACATCTTTTTAACCCTCTGGAGTGGGCACCTATGATATTATGTGCCCAGAGCTCTTCATTTCCTAGGAGCAGCCACTTCCCCTACCATGCTGGTCCAAGTAGCCCCAACCCCTGGCTCAAAGATCAATAAATAAACCAAGTTGAACTAATCAGATACCTTCCTGGGTATTTGGAATGGATAAAAATACCAACTCAGTTTGCCCACACTACTCTGAACTGGGGAACTGTAATCTTGGGAACTTTGTTTGCCATGTCCTAACATGTGGATTGATGAGTAAGGGGGAAATAAAGGCTTCACTCATCAGTAGATGAGTGAAAAATCACACAGAAGGTGTATGTGTAAAATAGTAAAATAGTGAGGAGAAGAGACGTGATGGTGTTTTTGTCTGATGATCCAGGTTTTCCTGAAATTAAACTGTGATCTTATTATTAGGCTATCTGAGACACGTAAGTACCTTTACAGAAAACATTTAAATTTATTTTACAAATATTCTGCATTTTCTTTTGAAATTCAAGTCCACCATGGTGGTGAACAATTCAAAAGCATCGAAATATATAATTTACTCTCTTCCTCATTGCAGTTTAATTACATGGTCTAAATAAATACTTCGCTTAAAGGAGTTATGTTGAATTTCTCTTATCTGAACCCCAAAGAGGACTAATTAGTATATACTGACAGAAAGTATATATTCATTTAGTATTTGAAAAAGATTGAAAGAATAAATAAAAACAAGTAAAGTATTAACATGCTGAAACTACATCTTCTGAGTTTTAAAGGAGATAACGAGTACAATTTTTAAAAATAGGAATAGTAAGAAGAGTATTTCAGGTAAAAGAAATCCCATCAGAAAGGAGAAGAAAGACTTAGGCTGTGGTGGAAAGAGGTGGTTAAAATGGAGGATAAGATTCAAATGAAAACGTGATGGGATATAAGAATGTCTTTTGGGGTTATGTTCAAGGGGAAAGGGAAAACAAGTATGGTTTAAGGACTTGAGAGTGATGGAGTCAGAGCTGTATTTTAGGATTATTCTGGAATCTACATCCAAAATGGTAACATGAACAGAGAGTAAATGTGCCAAAAATAGTTAAGATGCCCTTTGAATAGTTCAGTTATAACCTGCTCAGGCTCTGAGCTAGCAACAAGAAATTAGATAAATGAATATCTTTGGAAGAAGTAATCAGAGAAAGTTGGTGACAGAGGTGGAGAGAAAGGGAGAGTGTACATTTGTAGAGAATTTCAGGGTGTTATGGACAAGATGACAGTCCATAAAGAAAATCTCAAAAGTCAAAGCAAATGCATTTTTTGAAGAAATGCATGTAATTTTTTAAGATCTGTTTTAGACATGTTGAGTTTCAGATGTCAGAGTGAAGGTGACTATTAGGCAGCAGGAACCCATAAATGATGTTTGATAAGAGGCTGTTGAAATATAGAACGATAACTAAAAGTCTAATATTGAATAAATTAGAGCCATTAATCACTCCATTCTTTTCCAAGATAATATAAACCTTGCACCTTTTTACAGGATGTATAGAAATTCAGAATTATATACATAGATTTCTGAAACTCAGAAATATATAGGTTTCATTTACATTTATTTTTGCTGAAATATGATTTGTCAAATACAAAATTTCCCTCACTGTAACAATGTTATTCATCTCTGAAATGATAAAGAGCCCTAATTCCTATTCTATAGGCGGTATACATATGCCTTTGGAATGAGGATATTTCTAGAAGGCTCTCTACAAACATTTGAATGAACAAAAGACCAGAAATATAGAGGAGAGACAGGTAACACATCATGTAACTCAAAGTCTAACATACAGTTGACGTTTAGGAAGTGCTTATTGTTAAATTTATTCTCCCACCAAACTCAGTCTTAGGCTCACCTAGGGCCAGAACAAGACAAGTAAGTGCCCTGACAGGTTAATAATTTCATAGCTGAGTTGGAAAACACACATACACACAAGCACATATACACATAAATACTTATTTTCTATTTATAGAACTTTACCTCTTTCAGTATGCTTGTAATTCAGTCACCTTCTTCTTCAGTCACCTCTCCCCAGATGTCCTTTGCCCAAGAATAATTAGGAGGAAGGCATCATTACAAAATAGGATTACAAAAAAAGAAGATGAAGGCAGAGTTCATATTCCACAATGTATAGCATTTCACTTAAAAAAACCCGAAACAACAACAACAGCAAAAATCCCTCTTAGCCACATCTATCTTCTCTGTATGTCCCTTCTTCCAAGCCACTATGTCCCTCCCCCTGTATATTGTCTTCCAGGACTTAGTATTCCTTGCTTCTGTTCCTCGTTGGGAAATTCCCCACCTCCTCCCATCCTTCTCTCATGCAGGAGTTAACACTGTCCCCATTTCTATTGCCAAACTTGCCTGCTTCCAGCCACAATTTTAAAAGTCTTCAAGTGTGACATAAACCATTACCCAGAAGATAATGACTTTGCAAAGCAAAGACTCTTTAGCTTCCAAAATCTGCGTTTCTTAAAAGAGAATGGGAATTAAAAATGACAAATACCTTTTTTTCTTGACTAATCTTCAGAATATTTTAAGGGACTTATTTTATACACTGAGAGAGATAGAGCCAATTTATTTTTCATCAGTTATATTGGAGTTGTGTATAGAAGCCTGAATCAATTGATGCCATATTTCATATTTATTCCAACAGTGTTTTATTTGTCCTACTAATCTATCCCTCAGTCTCACTCCAGGTTCAGTCAATAGGCAATACCGAATGGCAGAATGTGTGATTGAGAAATCTGTGGTGTCAAATGAAGCAAATGTTGTTCCGAATCCTGAGTTTTTAATAAATGGCATGTGTTTATTTTAATGTATGTATCTTCTAGATCAAGACCAAGCCAACAACTTTATAAAATAGAGTAGGATTTATCAAACAGGTAGCAACATATTTCTATACTGACAAACTCTCTTATCAAATTAGGAAAAATATTCCTCACAAAGTGTCAAAGCACAATCTGATCTTAAAAATTGTGTCACAGAAAAGACATAGATGGATTCTTGGAGAATATGGGCTTCTGGCAATTGGCATCTTCCCTCCCTTTCTTCCCTTTTATCTTATTTCTTTCACATAAAGGTATTTGCAGAAAATGCAAAGATGTGCTTCCATATACTAATTAGGTCAATAGAGGAGGATGTGAGAATATCACTGTGAGAATATCTGGGCTTTAAGATTAAAAAACATATCTTTGGTTGTATAATCATCCTACGTATTTCATATCTGCAGATGCTGAGGGAAGAAAGAGTCCTTTTTTTTAATTAATTAATTTATTTATTGGCTGCATTGGATCTTCATTGCTGTACAGGGGCTTTCTCTAGTTGCGGCGAATGGGGGCTACTCTTTGTTGTGGTGTGCGGGCTTCTCATTGCGGTGGCTTCTCCTTGTGTGGAGCACAAGCTCTAGGCACGTGGACTCAATAGTTGTGGCTCATGGGCTCTAGAGCGTAGGCTCAGTAGTTGTGGCCCACGGGCTTAGTTGCTCCGCGGCATGTGGGATCTTCCCAGACCAGGGCTCGAACCCGTGTCCCCTGCATTGGCAGGCAGATTCTTAACCACTGCACCACCAGGGAAGTCCAAGAAAGAGTCCTTTTTATGTGGCATTTTATTCATTCTTTCCTTCAACTTTCATCAGTTAAGGATCTAGTATACGCCAGGTATTGACTAGTCATTGGAGAATAAATTATTTCACAATCTAGTAAGAGAAAGAAATTTTAAAAATCATAAATTAATAATGAGACATCCTAATGGGCACTGTAATGAGGAAGTTCCAGTGTAGGCACCAGGTTCACCCCTAAAGTTTGTGGGGCCTGAAGCAAGAGTACACGTGGAGGCCTATGTACCTTATTATTTAAATATTTAAGATCTAAATCTAAATGTTTAAATTTTTAGTAAATCTGGCTAACAACCATTTAATAAGATATTGAAACTTGACAAGTATATAATCATAACAAAAATAGAATAAATACTTGCTGACTTGCTCATTTTTTGCTCTTTCAATCTTCTCTTCTAATCAGTCGGGAAATTCATAGGACAAAATTCCACTTTTCCTCTTTTTCCTGTGGAGGGGGAGGGGAGGCTCATTTAACCCTGTCCAAGGTTAGCTACTGGACACCTAACAATGCCATCTCCCCTATTCTTGCTGGGTTTCATCTCCTTGACCAAGTCTAAGCCAAGATATATCTGACCATAAGGGCCTTACTCCTGCATGCCTTTTAGGAACCTGATGCATGAAACAGGTTCAGATTTTAAATTCTCATTAGTGGCACAAGGAGAGCAGATCCTTGGCTCACCCCCTTCTCTTTACATCTCTAGCTGCACCCTACCTCTCTACTGGTCTCCTTCACATCTATGTACAGCCAAGACCATACTCCGAAGTGCCAGTCACAACCCCCTACTCATAGTGCAAGAATTTCCCTTCAGAGGGCAGACTTGAGGGAATACACAGCACAGGTCCCAGAAGTACACTTGGGCCCATCTGGGCATGGGATTCTGGGGTCGTCCTGGGGAGTGGTCTACAAGGGGAAGAGGATGGTTTCCAGGTGGAAATGTCCCCTGAGCCTTCAAACTCTTGCCCTTTTAAGGAGAAGCACTGACATAATGAGATTCTCTGATGCCAGAGCCCTGTGCAGGATCTAAGATTGTGCAGTCAAATATAGGAGCCACTAGCAACACATAGCTATTTAAATTTAAATCTAAATTCAAATTGTTTAAAACTAAATAAAATTTAAAATTCAGTTCCTCAGTATCACTAGCCATATTTCAAGTGCTCAATAGCTGCAAGTGGCCAATGGCTACCATACTGCAGAAAGTCCTATTAGACAGTACTAAAGCAGGCAAATCTCCAGCAATTCTGGTTTGATAGGGATGCTACTGAAATATTTTCTCTCAATAAGTTAGAATCCCATATCCACAGATTATTGGTTTAGAACAAATTCTCACACCAAAGAGAACTGAGAAAAAAAGGTGGCAAAAGCATGTTAGGATAAAGGAGGAATTTTATAATATATCAAGATGTTGGAACTTGGCCTTTATAGAAAAATTTAGATTCTCTGTTATATCCTCTGGAATCATCATTTAGCAGATGGACATGAAACAGCCAATGAAGCAGCTGAGCTTAAATAATGCACAGGGAAGGTATCAGGTGGTCAGAATCACATTGGGTCCAGAGAGCTAAAATCAATTAGAAACTTGGTACTGTAACAGAAGGAAAGATCAACACAGTCTGGCAACTAACCTAAGTGGAGCAGAGGCCGGGGGCGGGGGGCAGAATTCGTTCTGCCCCCACCATGACTTCAGAGTTAAAAGTAATCTTACACCTTTGAAAATATAGACATATAAAAATACTGAATTTATTTATGTTAGTACCACTGAAATCTAGCTGCATTTAAGTACAATGTCATTGTATGTGAGAACACTCAGATTATGTCCTTTAAGGGAGAAAATATAGAGAGTATGGCTGATGCAAGGAATAAAATGGAGCCAGAGGGCCTTTGCTGTACACTCTAAAATAAAACTCCTTCCTTGAAACTATCAGCCACTTTCCCTTGTGTAGAGTGAATATTAAAACCCAAACAGCTAAGATTGAGGGTAAAGTCTTAACTATTTCAGGAGGCTGTCTGTATTCTGAGTCTCTGTAGTCATAGCTGGCCTGACTCTTTCTTCTCCAGTGACCCTGGACCTCTTTCAGGACCACAGACTGTGATGCTCTTTTGATGTCTGTGATAGTTAATTTTATGTGTCCACTTGGCTAGGGTACAGCACCCAGCTTTTTGGTCAAACACTAGTCTAGATGTTGTAGTGAAGGTATTTTTTAGATGCATTAATATTTATAATCAGTTGATCTAATGTAATGCAGATTACCCTTCCTAATGTGGGTTTTCCAATCAGTTGAAGGCCCTGACCACAGAAGATACTATGAGATGAGAAAATACTGATGTGGCAGATAGAAATTCTTATTATTTCCTAATGCCTACTGTGTCCTTGATATGTGCAAGCTCTGTTCTAAGCACTTACACAGCTATTAGGTGACAGAGGCAAGATCTACACAGTTTTGAGGGTCCCAGTGCCTTGCTAATAATGACCTTATAATATTGCCTCTGCTTCCCTAAAAGAAACAGATTCTTAAGGAAAGTCTGATCCCCACATTCTCAAGTTGTCTCCAGTGGCAGCACCTGAATGCTGTTTTCATGTGTTAACTAAGGCTTTAAATTGCTAGTAACTTTTCTTTTCCAACCAGTGTTCCACCAGTAAAGTTTGCCCTTAATTCCATAATCATTACCATCCATTATGGTCTTGCACATATGAGCTTACCTAAACAAATCAAAGCCCTCAGAATATAAGTTGTTCTCAGGTAGACTGAAGAGGAAAATGTCTGTTTATCATGAAAGCTTTATCAATGTAAAATGGACTGAAAGTGGATGTTATTTAGATGAAATTATGTAGAATGACCCTGAAAGATATTTAAAGTAATCAAGAACATTCCATCTGCACCAACCAATTCATAATAGCTGTGAGTTCACCTTTCCATACAAGAAAATACATTTTGAATTTATAATATATTTCTATGGCACATAGAGTTCTGTCTAAGAGATTTGTGGCCACCAAGTAATGCAGAATGGCTACAACCATGCCAGATTTAAGAATTCTTCATGTAATTAGATGAAATTTTAAAATTACATGACTTTTTAAAAAATTATTTATTTTTGGCTGCGTTGGGTCTTCGTTGCTACATACGGGCTTTCTCTAGTTGCGGTGAGCAGGGGCTACTCTTTGTTGAGGTGCACAGCCTTCTTATTGCAGTGGCTTCTCTTGTTGCGGAGCACGGGCTCTAGGCACGCAGGCTTCAGTAGTTGTGGCACATGGGTTCAGTAGTTGTGGCTCACGGCCTCTAGAGCGCAGGCTCAGTAGTCATGGCATACAGGTTTAGTTGCTCCACAGTATGTGGGATCTTCCCATACCAGGGCTCGAACCCACGTCCCCTGCATTGGCAGGCAGATTCTTAAGCACTGCGCCACCAGGGAAACCCCTACATGACTTCTTGAGGAAATGAAAAAAGGCCGTCAAGATAAATTATGCATAAGAATCATTTGATAGATGCATCGTATATATAATAGATGCAGTGATTATCATTTTGAATGCAATAAAAATAAAGCCCATTGTTAAAAATTAATCCATTTCTATCACTTCACTTGTACTTAAATGTGAATTTCATTGATTAAATAATTAAACATACACAGCCAAAATATAAAAAAAAGGAAATGGAAATAAAGGTCAGTACTTAACTGATCTCAAGATAGAAAAGTTTTGGTAAAGCACGAAAGTAATGAAAATTATCACAAAATGAATAAAACAAGTGTAAACATTAAAATATAAAAAAAATAAACTGCAAAGCACTGAATTGTAATATTAGTAACAAATAAGACAACAGATTAAAACCTTCAATATACAAATAATTGCTTCCATCAATGTAATAAAATGTTAAGCCCTTACTAAGTAAGTGGGCAAATGAGATGGGTAGAAAGTAAATTCACAAAGAAATATAAAAAGATGAAAATGCATGTCATTAAAAAGGAAAATCGTATTAGTAGCCAAATAATTTGAAAACAATAATTAGATACCATATTTACTTATCCAATTAGATAAGAAAAAGAATATTTGAGTTCTCAAGCTCATGTGGCTGCAGTGAGATGGATAAGTCATACATTGCTGACAGGAGCACAAATTAGAAGGTTTTAATGGATATTAATCAAACAATAAGAATCAGAATCCTTGGGCTTCCCTGGTGGCGCAGTGGTTGAGAGTCCGCCTGCCGATGCAGGGGACACGGGTTCATGCCCCAGTCCGGGAGGATCCCACATGCCGCGGAGCGGCTGGGTCCGTGAGCCATGGCTGCTGGGCTTGTGTGTCTGGAGCCTGTGCTCCGCAACGGGAGAGGCCACAACAGTGAGAGGCCCGCGTACCGCAAAAAAAAAAAAAAAAAAAAAAAAGAACCCAATCCAAAAATGGGCAGAAGACCTAAATAGACATTTCTCCAAAGAAGATATACAGATTGCCAACAAACACATGAAAGAATGCTGAACATCACTAATCATTAGAGAAATGCAAATCAAAACTACAATGAGGTATCACCTCACACCAGTTAGAATGGCCATCATCCAAAACTCTACAAACAATAAATGCTGGAGAGGGTGTGAAGAAAAGGGAACCCTCTTGCACTGTTGGTGGGAATGTAAATTGATACAGCCACTATGGAGAACAGTATGGAGGTTCTTTAAAAAACTAAAAATAGAACTACCATATGACCCAGCAATCCCACTACTGGGCATATACCCAGAGAAAACCATAATTCAAAAAGAGTCATGTACCACAATGTTCACTGCAGTCTATTTACAATATCCAGGACATGGAAGCAACCTGTGTCTATGGACAGATGAATGGATAAAGAAGATGTGGCATATATATATATACACAATGGTATATTACTCAGCCACATAAAGAAACGAAATTGAATTATTTGTAGTGAGGTGGATGGACCTAGAGTCTGTCATACAGAGTGAAGTAAGTCAGAAAGAGAAAAACAAATACCATATGCTAACACATACATATGAAATCTAAAAAAAAAAAGTTCTGAAGAACCTAGGGGCA
Organism: Lagenorhynchus albirostris; assembly: GCF_949774975.1. Classification (NCBI taxonomy): domain Eukaryota; kingdom Metazoa; phylum Chordata; class Mammalia; order Artiodactyla; family Delphinidae; genus Lagenorhynchus; species Lagenorhynchus albirostris. The sequence goes on from NC_083113.1 coordinate 39,223,625, forward strand.
GGACAGGAATAAAAACACAGACATAGAGCATGGACTTGAGGACATGGGGAGGGGGAAGGGTAAGCTGGGACGAAGTGAGAGAGTGGCATGGACATATATATACACTACTAAATGTAGAACAGCTAGTGGGAAGCAGCTGAATAGCACAGGGAGATCAGCTCGGTGCCTTGTGACCACCTAGAAGGGTGGGATAGGGAGGGTGGGAGGGAGACACAAGAGGGAGGAGATATGGGGATATAGGTATATGTATAGCTGATTCACTTTGTTATAAAGCAGAAACGAACACACCATTGTAAAGCAATTATACTCCAATAAAGGTGTTAAAAATAATAATAAAATAAAATTTTTGTGTGCATTAAAAATATATATTCGTACCTTATTTATTTCAGCATTCTACTAAATTGAGATTCTCTATTGGTCATTTAGCTCATGTCTATTTGATAATGAATTTGTCTGCTGTGAAAATTGTCAAGTTCTCTTTGTAATTCTGGAATTTATTTTTTATTTATTTTGATCCAGTGATATAAGAACGTATAAGTTGACTCTAAGTGATTTTTGTTTTTTGCAAATTCTTCCCTTTATGACAAACCACATCCTTAAAATAATTATTTCTATAAATATTTATAAGTATCAAGTACTGTAATTAAACTACTTATTAATATTTGGCATTTGCTGCGCTAGGTTTTCTTTTGATAATTTACTGACTTATTTGGACTTAATTCTGCCATCCTCTTGTCTTTTCTATTAAAATCTCTATTTTACTCTTTTTGTTCTCTTTGCTACAATCCTTTAGATTTTTTCAATAATCTTTAATTCTCATCTCTCCTTTTATTGTATTTTCATGTGTTAAATGGGTATTCTTGATATTAACCTGTATGCTTGACATAAAGCCTGTAATTAATCAGTATCTCAACTTTCCTTTCAAAACCTCAAGGTCCTTAAAATATTTTAACCCTTACTATCTCCTTATAATTTCTAATTAATTATTTCCAATATTTTAGTTACTTCTAGTTTAAAAATAAGAAAAAAATTACAATAACTACATTTAATAGCTACAATAATAGTAACTAAGGGTTATTATTATTTTATTACTATGATTATTGTGTTTTCTTTCAGTTTGTTCTATTAATTCAAGATTTTAGGGTGCAAGTCTGTGGTGTACCAAGAATAATAGATTGGGTCCAATCAGTGAAGGGGTGTTGTCTATAGAGAATTTGAAATAATATAAAAACAAAGGTGAATCAGTCTACTTTTTTCACCACGAGTTATCATTTGCAAGTATCATTGAACTTGAAATTCTAATCAATACTACTAATAAAAATATTCCTCCATGAAAAAAATCATATGGTGGTATAAGTTCTAAATACCTGTTGCAGTTAACGTTGAGTTTTCATTATTACACACACACACGCACACACACACACACACACACACACATCTATGCTTAATTTAAGATATTTTTATTACTGAACAGTATATTCCACATGGAAGTTAATTTGGAGAACTCCAAATTATATAGTGGACCTCCACTTACATGACCTCGGCTACATGCATTTGTTTAGAAAGAGTTAGTAAAGTTTTCTACTTTTCAAATCCATCAAAGAAAATAAGCCACCATCTGGGAGCTATATAATGCTCATTCTGAATCTGTGTATTCTAACTTGAAAATGTCAGATCCCTTTCTGTCCATTTAGTGTCTTCTGTCAGGGCCCTGAGTGGTCAGCATGTGCCAATGAGGTATTGTGATGCTGAAAAGTGGGTTTTTTTTGCTGAGAAGGATATTATCTTACATATACAAAGCCCTGTGTATTTGTTTATTTATTTATTTACATTTTGTAATCATGGTTGTTTTCAAACATCATATAAATGTATAAAAGCTGGAGGCTCCATCCAGGGCAAATGCACCATTTTTTTTTTTTTCCTGGGTTTCTACTCCACCACTGCTCCAGAAGGAAAAAAAGGCTTCCAGGGTAAGTGATACAGCAGAGGACTTTCTGAGGGGTGTTTGCATGCTTATCCTCTCCTTAGTTTTGCCGAAATACCAGGCCATCCTTGTATAAATGGAATCTGCCAGCAAGTGAATGATGCAGGTGCCGGTGAGAATATTCAGACCGCCTCCCAAGCACATGCGCAGACTGGATGGATCTCAAGGCAGAGAATCCTGAAAGGCTAGGTCTAACGTTTCATTCACAGCAAAGTTTAAATTCCCACTGTGAGCCCCAAGACTAAGAAAGCAGACAGCTGATAAGTAATAAAGGTACGATTGCCTCTAAGAAAACTGTTTCTGGGCCTGATATTTGAACTGCTGACACTGATGAAGTCCAGGGAGAGAAAAGATTATGCATTGCATCGTCTTTCTAACAAAAGTGTTAGTATTTTAGTGTTTAAATCCTCAGGAAGAAATGACTGCTTTTTCTTTTTCAATATTTCCACACACAAGTTTTTCCACAGGGATTATTTTGACAAAAATCATGTACCATGGTCAAATCTTGAGGAAATATTCCTTAATATTGTCCCTCTCTTGGAGAGTAGCTGTGTGCATTATCACATTAAATACTGAAAGAAGCTTGTTGTCACACCTGTCTCCTTAACTTTAAGAGGCATTTCGTAAACTTAACTATCCACTGAACACTATTTTCCAGGAAAACCTATTAATTCTATAAAATGTATTCTGGTGCTTGCATTCCAGCAATAAAATTAAGGAGATGGACTGGATGGCATGTAAGGACACACCCAGCTCAAAATTTCAGGATCTCCACTCTCTGCAAATGTATGTTCCTCCACCGGCTTCCACTGCTAACCAGTTTATCATCCAAGGGCAGAAGCTCCTCTGCTTAAGACCTCGATCCCTTCTGCTTTAATGCAAAGCCATTCCTCTTTTCTAGCTCCTCTTTCTGAGCCACTCCTGAGGCAGCACCCTTACCGGAAATAACCCTTTAATTAGTTAGAAGACCACTAATGTCACTTGTCAGAGTTCTCTAAATATTAGTTCTTTGATTGTCCCACCATGGTATACTAATTGTCTTGTTATAGATAAAGAGCCTATGGATTTGAATATTATAATAAAAGGACTGAGAGTTGAACATGTAATAAATTTGTGATTTTTAGAAATCAAGGAAATGATCTGAGTACTAAATAACCTTCCCAAATAGTAACTGTTTCAGACTATAGGTTCTTCTTCATTTTTTCTTCCTCAACCTCTGACCTCACCCATGTGGTGGTCCAGCTTTACTGAGCTTCCATTTACCCCTCCCAGCATTGTCAAGCACTAAGAAAAAGTCACCCACCAGCAGCACCATAGTTCATAAAGCTCAGGTTATAGAGATGGAGGGCAGTGTGAGGTGGGCCCTGATGTACAATAAGGAAACTTGGACCCATGTTACTACTCAGTAAATAGTCCCAAGGTTTCTAAGTTTCTTGTAGTTTATTAGTTGCAATGACTAATTCTGGCCCATCCATGTGATTAAAACTGATGCATGCCATTTGGGAACCAGGGTGGCAACACCTCATGCACAAATCTGCAGTATCTCTCCTTCTTTGCTGCTATGGGGGACTGATTTTTAGGTATAGGGAAAAAGTAGTTTCCAGTGCTCATTTCTAAAATGTGCCTTCATCTATTCTCAACAGACACATTACACATTCATAAAGTCCTATATTAAGGAATCCTCAAGATTGTATTAAAGATTCCTCACCTTGGGCTTCCCTGGTGGCGCAGTGGTTGGGGGTCCGCCTGCCGATGCAGGGGACACGGGTTCGTTCCCCGATCCGGGAGGATCCCACATGCCGTGGAGCGGCTGGGTCCGTGACCCATGGCCGCTGAGCCTGTGCGTCCGGAGCCTGTGCTCCGCAACGGGAGAGGCCACGGCAGTGAGAGGTCCGCGTACCACAAAAAAAAAAAAAAAAAAAAAAAGATTCCTCACCTTAAAGGCCCCTCCTGACCATTAAAGTCAACACTTTACTACCTAGATTGGCTCAAATGAGGGAAGCAACACCCCCCCTCTCTTAAATAATTCAGTCACAGGAAGCCTTATTGCAGGCATTTTATCTTTCAATAGACTGACACAAGTAGAAATGGAATCCTAAAATACATGTTCTGATTTCTCAGTAGGAAAATTTGCTAAAGCGATTTCTAATTCCCTTATGATTTTACTTACTATAGCCATATTCTAATATACCCTTCCCCCAAAAAGATAGAAAAAACCAAAAATATATTTTATCTGTGTTGTAGTTAATAATGATATAAAAAATAAATTATGATTTTATTCCATCTTCCACTATTAAATACTTTAAGTAAATTTTTTCTATATAGAAAATGTAAAAAAATTTTAAAACAATACAGAACACATTAGCTTAGGTTTGCCATGCTACTATCATGATTCAGCTCTTAAGGGAAAAAAAAATCCCTTGCCCCCTATTTTAACAAGAGCAAGTAGAGTGTAGGTGAACACAAAGAGGGGTAGAAAAGACATATAAATAACAATCTTTCAAAATTCTATTCACGAATATTGTTTTTTGTTGTTGCAATTGTACAATGAAATATGAAAGTTCAATTTCCTCTTCATTTCCTTTTAATAAAACTTCTTTTCATTTCATTTTTGAGAGAAGATTGAATCTAAATTACTTTGACTTCTCTTGGCCTAGCTTTGGCGAATGCTACCAGACATGAAAACAGAGGCCTTTTTAAGCATCACCCATGGAAATAAAGAGGCACAGCCTCCATCGCTGTGTACATTAGCAGTGAGTGCCAACTGCACATTATATTGTAATCCTTGCTCCTTCTCTTAACCAGGCCATTTGCAGAAAGAGAAAATCTACAAAGGTACTACCCCTGTTGGGTTTTCCTTATCCATCCCATAGCAAACTTATTTTCTAATGGTAGGAGAAAATAGGGTCCTTTTTGGTGAGGTAACATTTGAATTTCCATATGATATCAAAAATGTTTTTGACAAACATCCATGTTATGGGTTGAGTTTTGTCCCTCAAGAGTCATATGTTTAAATCCCTATCCTAGTACCTCAGAACACGACCTTATTTAGAAATAGGATTGCAAATGTAATTAGTTAAGGCGGTTTCATAATGGGGTAACGTGAGCCCCTAGCCCAATATGATCGGTGTCATTATAAAAGGGGAAATTTGAAGACAGTAACAAGTACACTAGGAAAGTATTATGTGAAAATTGGAGTTATGCTGTCATAAGTTAAGGAGCTACCAGACACTAGGAAAGAGTCTTTGAACAGATCCCTACCTTGTATTTGCAGAGGGAGCATGGTCCTGCCAACACCTTGATCTTAGACCTCTATACAATAGAACAGTGAGACAAAATAATGTCTATTGTTTAAGCCACTCAGTTTGTGATACTTTGTTACAGTAGCCCTAGCAAACTAAGACAACCCAGAATACCACAAACAATTCATCAACTTTCCATGGTATCTTATTGCCTAAGAAAAACAAAAAAAACAAGTTCTTTGGCATGGCTTTGAAAGGGCTCTTGTTACCTGGCCTCTGTGTACTTGTTCAGCCTAACACTTCTTCCACATGGTTTGACCTTTAAAATATCAATCCTTGTTCTCCTAGAAGTGTTTCCTTCTTCTACCTCAGGCCTTTGAATATGGAGTTACCTCTAAAATTGTGTGTAATATATGTTCTAACCGTCATACAATTTTTTTACTCTATTCCAGCAATGGCATATTCAAGGGAGTGAACTAATGATGGGCTATGTTTTCATAATTAATTAAGGACAATAATAAAAATATGAAGGTATATTCAGTGAAAAAATATTGTAGTGGGGGCTTCCCTGGTGGCGCGGTGCTTAAGAGTCCGCCTGCCGATGCGGGGTACACGGGTTCGTGCCCTGGTCCAGGAAGATCCCACGTGCTGGTCCGGGAAGATCCCACGTGCCGCGGAGCGGCTGGGCCCGTGAGCCATGGCCGCTGAGCCTGCGCATCCGGAGCCTGTGCTCCGCAACGGGAGAGGCCACAGCAGTGAGAGGCCCGCGTACCGCAAAAAAAAAAAAATTGTAGTGAATGGACTGGAGGTCTCAATAAGATCAAAGAACTTTTAAATGAGGGATAATAGAATAGTGAGACAGAAAGATGGTTAGAGGAGAGTGCTGTACTTGAAGTCAAGATTTTGCAAGTGATGCAGTTATTAGTGATGTCTCAGATAAGACCATGAGAATGTGTCCCTGAGGTGGGAAATAGTAGGCTAATATAAGAATGAGTTCAGGGACTGAGATCAGGGTGTTGAATATATAGTTTATGTGGATGTTGAATTTTCTAAGAATAATAAGGAACAGTGGTGAATAGTGTATAGGAATCTAATGGTTATAATCTTTAGCGAATGAGAAGTGACCAAAAAGCTAACGAAGGGGCAGTGAGTAGAAAGATCTGATCTTACGTGTTTCAAAGAAACTCAGGTTATAGGGTAGGGAGGAAAGCAAATGGTCTAGATTAGCAAAGAAAAATAAGGAGTCCCATAAAGTCCATATGGGAATCATGGGGTGGAAGAAAAATGAAATAGGTTCAGACTCCAAATACCACATAAAAACAGACAGAACGGGATTACAAAACCAAAATTGATAGATAAGATTTACAACAAAACCAGGTGACAAAGTATGACCACAAACACTAAAATTCAAGTGAGTGGGGAAAACCAACGGCTACAACACCTGCATGACATCTGGTTTGGGCAAAGGAAGGAGGAGCCCAGAGGCAACACTGACCAAAAATAGCCAATAGCTGTTCACTGGAGAACAGCACCTGAAACTGGGAGACACTTTGATTTTTCTAATAGTAGGACTTCCACCTAAGAAAGTTTAAAGGGGCCCAAGGGGTGCGAGCAGTCTATCCCCTGTGAACTTCCAAACCTGACCTCCCAGGCTCCTTGCTTAGAGCCATACACTCATTTTTTATCTATCTATTCTATTCTATTCACACCACAACCTCTCATATATTGTCCGCTCTGCAACATTGCAAAAAGATCACCCAGAACCTTGGAACCCAATCCTCTTTCTCTATGCTTTTTTTTCCCCCTCCCAGATCTATTTTAACTTTGACATTTTCTGTGATTGGATTGATTTGGAAGAGAAAGTTTTGTACACTGGGGAATGGAATTTAAGCAATGCCTCCAAGTTTAATTTCATTTTGCTTACTAAAAGGAAAACAGACCAAAGCCAGTAAACACTAAGGAAAGAACAAATCACTATCAAAGGATGCATATCAGATGGGAATCAATTCAGAGCTTATTGCTGGTGTCAAATTATCAATAAGATTTATCCTTAGGGACAGGAGGAAAGCTGATCCACAGTAGGAATAACGAGGGAGAAAGCTCCGAAACATCATGCGTTCTGATTTTTGGGAAAACTTTCAGCAAATGAGATATTCCCCTGGATGGCAGAGATCTTTTAAAACCAACCTTAATGGATGTTCTTGTACTTATGCATACGTCTGTCCATCTATCTGTTTATCTGTCTATTAGCAGCCTGACATGGTAGGAAGGGCACAGACTATGACATAACACAGATTGGGATTTAGAAACTGACTCTAACACTTCCTGGCTTTGGGCAAGTTATTATCGTGAGTCACAGTTTCCTTAACTTAAAATAGCACCAATAACACATATGGATTGCCATGAGGATCAAATAAGAGAATATAGATAGAGTGCTTTCCTTTGTTTCAGCAATCCATAAATACTAGCTATTAGTAATATTATTAGATAAGCTGTTGTAGCGTATGCATTTGTTACAATGATGGTGTTTTTCAAATCATATTTTATCCTTATGTTCTGACTTGCATGAGGGTCCTCATGGAGAATATGGGATAAAATGATAATTAAGATCAAAAACATTTCAGGAAACTTAAGAGCGAGGCCCCTGTGGCTTTGGTCCTTGACCCACCATCACCGGCTTCAGCACTTGGTGCCTGCCTCAGACATTTGCTATAATTAGTACTGAAAGCATCCCTGGGGGCTTGAAAGGAGGCTTCTTCCCCTGAATGCACATTTCCTGTGTGGCTGGATTCCTTGGGTTTAGGCCACTGGCCAAAGAAGGCAGATCTGGAGGGGCACATGCTTTTCTCAGGATGAAGTGAACAGATAAAAAGGAGAGGAAAGGAGTGTCACAGGACGTCCTAATGAGATCTCTCCTAGTTGTGAGACCTCTGGGCTGAGGAATTAGTGTGCAGATCATTTGCTAATGAGCACGACCACAGCCATAGAAGGATCTTTAAATGCGCTAAGAAATGTGGAGAAATTCTACTGACTGCCTTCCTAAACTGGGTGTGCTGAGAAATAAGATGATCCATTTAAAAATGCAAGTCCTAAAAAAGGCAATGGTAATAAGCACAAATTCTAGTAGACATGTATTATTAATAAACACTGTGAGATTGCACCCTTCATATGTGCCAGTGGGTTTAAGGGAGATAGCTCTTACTCAAAATCTGTGATAGGCAGCAGTCCAACTCAGGTCTAATTGCCTCTTTCTTTGCCCCACCCCCAGAAGTCTAACAATGAGGAGGAGCTTTCTCCTTAGTTCATGGGAGCTCAGTAAACACTTCCTGGTACTGAGGACTTATATTTTGCTCCCTCCCTCCACCTTCCTCCTGTTTTTCATTTCTTCCTTCATTTGAATTACATACAACCTGTAGGCAACCAACACATAGTGTGGGTATGACATTCTTACTTTTAGGTAGTGCATGATTGGAAGCATTAAAAAGTACTGAGTAGATCTCTAAAAGCTTGTCCTGATATTGACTAATTTCTTATTAGAATTAGATATCTTGGCATCTTATTTCTAATTACTTTTTTATTAAACACACACACACCCACACTCCTACACTTTGACCTTTTCCGCTCAACCTCTTTGAGAAAAGGGAAGGCATTTTTTATGGTTCCCCAAGGGCTTACAAGTTTATCAGCAAACCATGCATATTCAATCACACTCCCCTAATGAACTGCTGCTGTCAGTTTAGTTCTCATAAAAACACAAGTGAGGCAACATAGACAGTGGTGATTCCTGAGCCCAGGTCTGTGATACCCCAGGGTGTCTCCAGTTATTTCCAGGTGGGGGTTGAGGGTATCATGAAATTCTCTGACAAAACTAATTTTAATCCACTTCAATTTGCAAAATTGTAGGCCATGCAGCACTTTGATTAAGAAGGACATTTCAGAAAATCAAGTGAGTCACAGTAGGGTATTGTAAATGGGAAAACAAACAAACAAAAATCTTTGGCATAAAAATTCATAACCAGTTACATTTTTCCTTCTTTTGTCCACATAGCCAGTGGCAGCTCCTATTGTGATCCCAATATTTGGGTAGATGCTAAGGTGTTAAGGAGAAGAAAATAGAGAATCTAATATTTATTGAGACTTTGCAATGTGCATACCATTGTAAGAGAAGTTTTTGCATATTGCATTTCATATCATGCCTACAACATCCTTATGAGGTAGAACCAATATGAAGTATTTTACAAGGAAACTGAGGGCTTAGAGGCACTAAATAATTAGCCCAAAGTCCAAAACTGGTAAAGCATGGAGCTGGAAGCTGAATTTAGATCTAATTCCAAGGCTTATATTTTTCTTATTAATATGTTTTCATAATTAGGGTATGAGAACACAGAAAGCGGGTATGGTCTGGCTGGGAAGAAAAACCACTTGAGAACTCAAGGATAATTCATTAGACGTAGACAATATAGGAGTGTCAAATTTTATGATAAAGAAATAAAATCAGGTGAGATATCAATGTGGGCTAGGGGAAGTAAAGGATTTTATGAACCAGCATGCTTAAGACCCTAAAAAATGGGTGAAATTGGAAGACATGGAGAAGAGCAGAAACAGGATTTGAAGTAGAAAAAAGGTAGGAGAATTTAGTTGGATGTGAGAAAGGTCACCATGGTCACAAGAAGATTCGATTGCCCAGAGTGGCCAGTTTGGGTAGGGCAATAGTGAGGAATCCCTTTGGTTAAGCAGTGTATGGCTAGATTCAATGAGAACTGTTACACTCGCAGACAGCTGCTCTTTGCCTTATCCAGTTAAAAAAAAAAAAAATTATTAACTACCTACTCTGTGTTAAGCACAGGAGGAGACCAGTCAAGAGCTCTGCACTAGTTGGAAGTTAATTGTCTAGGGACTGGTTCTAGCACCATCACATATTTGTGACTGGACAAATTACTGAGCCTCACTTAATTCAGAATGTCCTCATACCCTGAAATGAAACCATAACACAATACCTGTATGATTGCTAAAACTGCCAGATTTCCAGACATTTGAATTCAACTATTTGACAGCTTCACTTAGATGTCTAATTAAACAATTTAAACCTAATATGCCTAAATAGAACTCTTGATTTTACCACTTCATAAGACAAAACAATGCAAGACATAAAACAAAACTTGACTTTTTTTTTTTTTTTTTTTTTTGCCTTGCACTGCTGTCTTGGCCACATATCTTTGATTTCTTCTTCCAGTCTTGACTATTTCTGACCAATTCTCCAAAACGTAGCCAAAGTGCTTTTTAAGAAAGTATTGTCACCATCTAAGTCTTCAATGTCTTTCCATCACTCTTAGAATGTAATCTAAATCTTGTTTCCTTGGGTTCAAGGCCTTAAATGGTTTTCTCTCAATCTTCAGTGTCATTTCTTCAATATCATTCATCAACCAACTTCTTTTTTCTCTCCGCGTTCCAGCCACACTGGCCTTGTCGAAGTCATTCCTGCCATCTTATGGTCTCTGAACCAGTTGTTCTCCCTACCTAAAATGTTCCTCTTTATATGTTTGGTACAATTTTTGCCTAGAATGTCCTTCTCACTGATCTTTGCATGTTTGTCACTTCCTTACCATTCAGGTATTAACTCAAATGTCAACTCTTCAGAAAAGCCTTAGTGGCACTCATTCTAAAGGGAAAACCCAGTTGTGGCCTGTCAAATCATTACCTTCTTTTCACTGCATTGTACTTATCACTAAGATTTTTCTTAGATATTTCTCAGATCATTTTTATGTTTCTTTTCTCTCTGACTCCACTAGCATGAAGCTTCAAGAGAGCCAAGAGACCTTCCCTCCTTGTTCACTATTTTATCCCTGCACATGGAAGTGTATGTGGCACTTAGGATGGCTACATAGATATTTGCTGTGTTAATAAAATGGTCAACCAATGTTTGACAGGGTTTGACATGAAGAAAGTCACTTTAGTGGGAAAGTGGACATGATACGCAGTCTTATTTGAGTAAGGACTGACTTGAATTTGAGTGGCTATACCAGAAAGAGGGAATGAGGGACAGCTGGAATGGAGCATAAAAGGAGAAATTGAAGAGGAATATCATAGGGAAATTTGAAAACATTTGGTGACTGATTGCTGTGAAAGGTTTGAAGTATATAAAGCTTTCTGCTTCCTAACCTGAAAGGTCATGTAAAGTATGGAAACCATGAAGTGAAGAGAGTCCTTTGGCAGGAGTATGGAAAGTGATGCCCTTAGAAAGGATGTGGTACATTCAGGGAAAGATATCCAGTAGGCAATGTATTGACCTAACACGTTAGCAAAACCATGACACTTAACATACTGATTTTGGCAAATGTGGTAGATAGAACTATTGTTGAGAAATAGTCACCACCTCTCCATTCTGTGTAGGGAATGGACTTCTCTGCCCCTTAATTTTGAGCCCACTCATGAGCCTTTTTAAGATAATATTAGGATGCAAGGAGTTTTGGAACGTGCTTGAAGGGTAGGGCTTTGTCTCCTATGTTTCTGCTGTGAGAATCTTAGCTGCTGTTCTGAAAGGAGGTTGAGAGACCCATGAGAAAAATCTGGATTCAACCTGTAGCCCAAAGCCAAGCCCCGATGAGACTAGTCTAGGTCAACTGAACCCCAGCCAGTGTGAGGTCATGTGAGCAAAAATGTGTTGTAATTATTGTTTTAAGACACTGAGTGGTTTGTAAGTTTTGGAGTAGTTTGGAGTGGTTTGTGACGATTTGTGACTCATAGAGAATTTTCAGAAAAGTCGAATTGAAACTTAAAAAAATTAAGCTTGCTGAATGAGTGAATATAGAAAATTACAAGTGGATAGGTAATAAATTATGTTATCCAGTGTAACTCCTTCTCTCTCTAATAACATTACTTCAGTTCATTTGCTCATTCATTCAGATATTCAGAAATACATATTGAGTGATATGGTCATTTATGTGCCAGGATTATAGCAGAAAACAAGATAAAATGTATGTTACAACCTTGATATCCAAAGTTTCTATGGAACTTTTCTGCAAACTCTTCCAAAATGTGTAACTATCTCCTCAGACTGTCTTCCATGCTCCAGATATATATTTCAAGATGTCAGCATGACCTCTTAGTCCCCAAGGTATATTCAACTCAACATATCCAAATACTAGTTTCTTAACTTTCTCACCTTTCAACCAACAATCTTCTCCTCTTCCTGTCTTTCCCATCTGTAAATCTGTCATCAGTTCACTCAAGCCAGGAAATCTGGAATGATTTCTTCCTTCTTTTCCTCTTCCATTGCCCAATCAACCTTCTCCCACCATCACGTCTATCTCCTAAATGTCTTGCCGGGCAATGCTTTCTTCTCTATCACATGCTGTCACTACTCTTAGGAAAGTCTTTAATTCCATTACAGTGGTCATTCTTTTGTGAGAAATAAATAATAGAAAAAATATGTAAGGATCTTATACAGTTTCCAATACAAATATATCATTAGTTTGTCTCTGGCTAGAAAATTTATATTCATCTGCTGAAGGCCAGCAGAAATGCCATCTCTATATTGAGAATGAGTCTAGCAAGGCATTTGAGATGGTGAGTACTCAGGTCTAAGGAAAAGTAGAAATATGTCTCCCAGAAGTTTATCCTATGAGCCAAAAAAAGGGGGGAGGGAAGGAGAGACTCAAACAAAATACTTAGACACAGACCAGTTCTCATTTCAAACTTTAATGAATAACTCAGAAATTAGAACATTACATTTATTTTTTCTTAATTCCAACCAAAAATCACCTGACAGACTAGCTTATTTGAAAAGAGAAACACCAGACCTTCAGAACCTCAATTTCCCTTATTAAAATAAATGAGTTTGGCTTTGTTTGTGCTTAATCTTGGCTGGAAATTTACATTACCCAATCAGAAGTTAACAAGCCCCGCAGGGGAAATCAAGTGTCACATTAGAAATTCCACAGGAAATCCACCAATAAATCAGAGCAGGCAAGGCTTTATATATGGAGACTTCTAGCCCTTCTCAAGTCTATTAAAAACCTTTAAATCCTGCTTTAGACAAAACATAAAGGAGGGTTGGGATCTCTGTCATTCCTGAGAGGCCCTTCAATTTCTACATACTAATATTTAATCATTGAAAATGTCTATATATCCAAAACTAAGTCATTTAGTCTTGGTATATATAACACATTAATTTTATATAAACTCTTATTCTGACATGAAGTGGTTTACATAAGAGGGAAATAAAATCCTCTGGAGCTGAGTACAGAACATTCCTCTTTTACCCATCCTTTATCAAAAGAGAGTTGTGATGATGGTTTAAAATGGCATTTGGAAAGCAGCTCTTGATGGCGTCTTTCCCACCTCTCTGCCAACACACCTATGAAGATACCAACAGAGGTGAGAAATCACTTCTCTGAAAAGTGGGCATGACTGTCAATTTTACTACAAGAATTTGAGAGAAATTTCTGTTCTTGAGGTGAATTTACCTCAACTCTGAAGGCAAGAGATGGAAAAAGCATGAGAACTAGAGTATGCCTGTTTCCCCAGAAAGTAAGTAGGACAATAGCTATTTGCTCCCCCCACTCTTTGGTCCTTATTTCACAAGTTCATATTCTGTAATATATTGATATTGGACTAGCTGTAACCCACCTCAATCCCAACATTGAATGCCAATTTGTCATCATTCGTTTCTGTGTGTATGATTTCCCAAAAGCTGCTACTTTTAATCTCCCTCCCCCTTAGAAATTTTCCTTTTTAACGTCCCAGTATGAAATTCCAAGAAGACAATTGGGCAGAAAGTAAAAGAAAATGGCGGGCAATTGCACTCCTGGAGATAGAAACAATTCGTAATTAGTAAAAGCTGTGTCAGGGTCTTGGTGGAAAGAGCTCTTACAGCAGGTTATCCAGCTACAATGTCCATCCCCTTCAACCAGTCAGAGCATTGGAGAACCAGGCACTGGAGATAGGAAATAATCACTTCTTGTACAACAAAGTTAAACCCTGCAACAGGCCGAGAGTCCCATTGACTTTGAAAGAGAGGCTGACCAGCACCCAAGTGAATAACGAGATCAAAATAAATACACATACTCTGTTTACTGTCAAGGGTCAAAAACAAAAAACAGGACAAACATAAAACATTCTGGGGCATCTGCACAGATATACAAGAATGAAGAAAACAGAATGGTATCCTGAAGAACAAATGCGACGATGAACAGGACTTCCCTTTATAAAATAACTTACTGGAACAAATAGAGTATATCTATTATGTGTACATTTACACTGAGAACAGCAATGGACAGGCATAGACAGCCTCACTCATATGATTTTAAAATATGATACTTCTTAGCCCCGTGACCATTTTTACAAATGACTTAGAGCGTATTAAAATATCCTATGTTTTGTGGCAAGGAATAGAAAATGAGGCTATCTTAATTCTCCATAGTAATGGAAGTTATCTGTACTGAGACTTAGAAGGTCAGAACAAATGTGACCTTGCTTCCTTTCCTAAAATTCTGAAGTTACTGCACAGTTGTGTGATTCCCAGGCTTCTACCTTCTTTCCACTAATAATGGTACTTTAATTTTCATCTTCAGAGTTCTCAAATTGGAAACTAAACTACACAGACTTGACTTGGCTTTTACATAAGTAAATCCCTCATTTTGGGCTGGTCCATTAACTTCTCTGTCTCTGTATCCACCATCAACTTTAAAAGGAAGTGATGAGAATTAATCGGTAGTTTTAACCTGTAATCAATGGAATTGAGGGGCTTCTAGGGTTGGATTTGGGAGACAGGTTGGATTGGGCAGGTCTCCAATCCCCATTCTTGCTTCAAACATGACGCTTTGGTATTCATCTGTTTTACATTGTGGTCATCTGCATGCGAATGTCTTGAACTAGTCAGAGCTCTCTAGAGAAATAGAAACAGGAGGATATACACATGAGGAGATTTATTACAAGAAATCAGATCACATAATTATGGAGGCCTGGAAGTCCCACAATCTGCTGTTTACAAACTGGAGAACCAGGAAAGCCAGTGGTGTAATTCAATCCAAGTCTGAAGGCCTGAGAACCAGGAGCACAATAGGCAGGAAAGGTGGATGTCCTAGCTCAGTCAGTCAGGAAAAAATTAACTTTTCCTTACTCCAACTTTTTGTTCCATTCAGACCCTCAAGGGACTGGATGATGCCCACCCACATTGGGATAGAAAAATTCTTTACTAAATCTACCACTTCAAATGCTAATCTCATTCAGGAAAAAATGAGCACGCCATTGACGATATTCAATAGTAAAATATATCAATTCTGAGTCAACTCTTATAGTTTGATTCCTTTCAATATATTCTCCATATTTACAATAAAAGATAGGGATAATTTGCTGGAACATATCTAACCTACCAGTGTCAAAGATGTAATCCAGATCAAATTCCTAATAGGGCCTTGGTGATGATAAATTAAATTCTTATTCCTTTTTCCTAATTTCAAAATTTTAGATGTACTAAAATGAGTGTGCTGAAAATGAAGAATACTGATAATGAGATTTTTTTGTTGTTTATTTGTTTCTCATGCTAGTTATGCAGGAAATGTTCCTTGTCTTAGACTTGACAGAATAAAGTATGGAAAATCCACTTCTAATTCTCTGACTTATAAAATTATTTTAATAAGAAGATTAATGGGGGTCTTCCCTGGTGGCGCAGTGGTTGAGAGTCCGCCTGCTGATGCAGGGGACGCGGGTTCGTGCCCCAGTCCGGGAAGATCCCACATGCCACGGAGCGGCTGGGCCCGTGAGCCATGGCCGCTGAGCCTGTGCGTCCGGAGCCTGTGCTCTGCAACGGGAGAGACCACAACAGTGAGAGGCCCGCGTACCGAAAAAAAAAAAAAGACGATTAATGGGAAATATCAACTGTTGAACAATTTTCTCATCTAGTGTTTTATTCAAACCAATGGAATTCAAGGACTGTAGGCTTTTCTATTTTTATCATAAATTTTACTTTAAGGTCTGTATATAGCTGATTAGGAAATGTAGAGTGTAGTTCAAAAGAAATACAGCAGCAGCAAGGGTCTATCAAAAGATCTCCTTGAGATGTATTACCTAAAGCTCTATCAAGACCACTCAAATATTTTTGGAGGGAAATAGATTTTGTTTTCTCTTCACTGCAGCAGTAAATAATTTTATAGCTTGGAAACAATTCCTATGCAAACTCTTCAGTATATATTTAAAAAGAATAGACTTTGCCTCTTACAGAGATATGATGTCACTCACACTACTATAATACTGTATCTTCAATTAAAATAAAAGCCCCTGTAAGCCATTTGGGATGATAAATATATTATAATGGAATTTTATACTGAGAGGTGCTATATAACTAAAATAGAAAGCAAAATAAGAGAATAGACAATACCGTGTGATCAAATTGCATCCATCCATCCATCCATCAAACATTTATTGTTATCATATCTAATCTGTGTCCAGCCTTGTGCTGACTGATGAAGGTACAAACATTAATTCTACATGATTCCTCAAAGAGGTCATGAGATCAGAAGTGTGAGTGGGCATGAATAACACACTCACAGTATAATACATGATACATAAGTGATGCACAGAAATATACATATGTTGAAGTTTGGATGACTAGGGCAGTCTGAGCTGGCAAGCAGACTGCGTAAAGTTGCTAAAATGAGAAGCAAAATAATACTGAATATAAGAAATGGGCTTTGGCTTAAGACAGATCCACATTATAAAATCCCATTTTGGCCACTTGCCAGTTGTGTGACATTGGGCAGATTCTTAACATCTCACAATTTTAGACATAACATATCTGATGTTAAAATGGGGAGAAATTTCCACTCAAACATTTTATAAGGACAAAAAGATATAAGAATGATTATGAATTCTACAACAAATCTACAAACAATAAATGCTGGAGAGGGTGTGGAGAAAAGGGAACCCTCTTGCACTGTTGGTGGGAATGTAAATTGATAACAGCCACTATGGGGAACAGTATAGAGGTTCCTTAAAAAACTAAAAATAGGAACTGTTTTCTTAACCTTTCTAGATTGTGCCTGTATTCAGCCAGCATTGTGCCTGTCTTCAAATTTGTATTAAATGTAAAAAGGAAGATCACTAATGTCTTTCCTAGTAATTCAAAGTCATGAGGAGCCATTGAGAAACTCTTAGTTTTTTAGACTGAATGATGCCAATGTTTCCATGAAGAAAAGCACAGAAATAAATAATCAATGAATTTCTCTGATAATATTTGGTAGGGTAGAGTGAGATGTTACATATTTGTCAAAATATATTGCTACAATTTCAGGGTTCTAATTAAAAACAAGTATTCTACTTACTTTCTTCCTTCGTTAATTTTGAAGCATATCAATGTTGCTTATACAAAAAAATTTTAAAGACATATTGGAATTAATGACCCAGCATCAACTACCATTTATTGAGCACTGACTTTATACCTAAAACTGTGTAAGGTTTTGATTTGTATTGTATTCTTTAAATCTTACAGAAGTCTACAACACTAGTATTTTTATTGGAATGAAAATAAAGAAATGGAAGCTTAGACAGATGGAGTTCAATAGATTGCACTAAATAATGAGCTAAGAGGAATTAGTTGCTGGGTTCTTATCCAAATTCTACATTCTAACATGCACTTATATCCCACATGATTGCTTCGGGAAGACTTAATTTATAACTAAGATTATGAAACAACATAGGAGATGGGATAAAACCAGAGCACCCTCTTTTCAAAGAGAACAATGACCCTGAATGTGCTGACTCATTATTAAGCAGTGCCTTTACCTTCTGGCTCAAAACAAGTAACTCCATCTCTATGAAAATCTGTATCTCACCTGTATGATTTAACCAGGGGTTGAGAGTCTCAACCTCTGTTGTAAATGAGAATAATCTGGAGAGTCTTACAAAAATATTGGAGGCCTATCTCAGAGATTCAGACTTAAATATGAGGATGAAGCTTAAGCATTGGCATTTTCTTTTTCAAGCTCTTCGGGTAATTAATGGGCAAAGCTGAGAACCAGTGCTCTAGATCCTTGACTATTTCAACAGCAGTAATTGGGGTTTGTGAGCTATTTTCCACCTTAAAAAAAACAAATTCTACTCCTAATTAAACTCGGCAGTTTAAATACAATAAAATGTTTCTTTCTTTTATTTTTGGTTGAAACGTTATAAAGTCACTGTGGTTAACTCATGCTGGTAAGGCACTCTGATTGAAAAGTATGTCTCTGATTAATAATCCTAAGAAAACAAATGAGCTACGAATAAATGAAGTTTGTTTGGTAAGCAAACTCAGACCATGGGGTTGATAGGAAAATGATAAAAACAATAATTTGATAATGTAAAACTTGGAAATCACTTCACGCAAAATTATAATTTATATCCCAATTATTAGATCCAAGCAGACCAGGGATTTTATTTTTTTGGTTACAAAATTTGCAGAAAATATTATACAAAAATAAAACACATTCATGAAGAGACCCTGCAAAGTTGTAACTATAGAGTTGATAAACTGAAGAACTCTGAGATATTTAGAGCAGATTTCCCAATGCCTCTCTGAATTGCCTTTCACACTCACTCCTGTATATTGGTGGGTATTATTTTAAAAAATTCTGTCTTCAAATAAATTTGACATTCTGAGCTAAAGAAAGGTAAATGTTTCTTGGCTCTAGAACTTGTCAGAGATTTTAAGATGTTAATATGTGTGTGACTCTCTAAGAGAAATACGTTTCCCAAGTATATTACACCATGGGACTTTTTTTCCTACCACATTGTAGAACAAATAACTGTAGATCCCCACATTCTCCTATAGAGCAACAATGATATCAACAAACCCCACAAAATATACCAAGCGTCTATTATATGTCAAGGCTGCATTTGAAATATATCATGACCTGAATCTAGCTTTAATGTGATTTTAACTTCTATATTTCATAACAGAATGGACTGTTTAAAAAAAAAGTCGGGGGGGCAGGGAATTGACGGATTCCGTTATAGCAGATGATGCTAACACAGCTATTCAAAGTCTGGAAGCGACTTAATACAGCACATTAAGTCTCTCAATCTTAAGGGGTAGAATAGGATGAATATATCCTTGAAGGTTTAATAGAGGTGTGATAAAGGGAGAGAGAGGAGGAAAGAAGGAAGAAAGGAAGGAAAGAAGGAAGAGAAAGAAGGAAAGAGAGAGAGGAGGGAAGGGAGGGAGGGAAGGAGGAAGGCAGAAAGGAAGGAAGGGAGAAAGAAAGGAAGAGAGAGAGAAAAAGAGAGGGAAGGAAGGAGAAGAAAGGAAGGAAGAAAAGAGAGAGAGAAGAGAAAGAAAAAAGAGGCAAATACCCATGTTTTCTGATGGAAATATGGAAGGCAAAATCACTGTGACAGGTACAGTTGCCTGTGTGCCAAAAATTCACAGTTCTTAAAAGTTTTTTTGCACCATTTTTAAAGAATGCCTCAAGATCATTGTATCTGAGGTGACTATTATCCCTTCTTCTTCTTCATGCTCTTTTGTGGAAAGCAGTGGCAGGAATGAATGTGAAGAGAACAGCAGATTTCAAAACTAAAAGATAGAAGAGATAGCTGATAGGAGAGCTGATGACCCTCCTCAAATCCACATAGTAAAATGCTATGATAGTTTTGCCACCAGAGAGCCCAAAGATGGAATTCACCTTAATACTTATTAGTAAAAATTAAACTAACTAGTATGTATATAAATACCTCTAGTAGACCAAGTTTACCCTGTATCTTTCCTTGACCATTGTTTGACAAGCAAACTTAGATCATTGGGTTGAAAGAAAAATAATAAAAAACAGTACTTTCATAATGAAAAACTTGGAAACCACCTCCCACAAAATCACAGTTCATGTCCCAATTGAACCCTTGCACCATTTTATGTGAAAGTAACACTGTTCTTTCCATTCTATAGATCATATGAAATCACTTGTTCAGTGTACTCAGCAGGGCTGGAAATGACAGGCCAGTGTTCTGACTCCAAATCCTGGGCATTTTCCTCCATGTCCTATTATGCTTTGTAGGCTTTCCCTCACTTTCCTTATTTTTCTGTGGTCTCAGAGGGCATGACATACATACCATTTATCTGGCCCTCTCTCACATTGCCCCAACATTTCCCAAAATGTATTCCATAGAGCATTTCTTCTTTAAAGTGTTCCATGAAAAAAGTGATCTGAATCAAATCCATTTAGGAATTCTTCACAATATATTTATTATTTTGAAAACAACAATGCACATTAGCATATTAAAAGCTGTGAGAAGTCCCACAAGTCTAAGGAGTAAGGGAAACTGCTTGAGTAAGTTTCCCCCAGTGTTTTCCAAACTTCTGTGACCTCAAGAAGCTTTTTGTACTTATGTCCCCATAGCCACTATTCAAACCCCACACAACCAAGTTTCTACTTTGGTATTCTACCTCTACATCTAATCATCTTTCACCTACTCTCTGAATAAGATATAGGCACTGAAAAGAGTTGTATATGATTGCAGTTTGGTGTTTGCTGAACACTTCCATTAATCAGTGTGTGGTAGATTATCTCCAAAGAAGACTGCACATAATACAGAAGGCTGTAGGTGCTTGCAGCTTCTGCCATCAAGTGACTGAGAGTTTATCCCTGCCTTATGTAAGTAATAACATGTGGCAAAAATAGTATTGTTTCAGATCTGAGACTAACGCTTATGAGGTCTGGACAGTATCAACTTTTGTTTTCTCATAAAACAACTTGGATCCAAGCTACTGAATAAGGAGGGACCAAAAGATAGCCACATGGAGGAAAACGAGGTCCTCCACCAACAGTCAGAACCAAGGACCCAGTCCAGAATGCTCCAGCCCTATAAGCTCCCAGCTGAATGAACCATATGAGTAACCTGTGCCAACATCACATGGAGAACCACCCAGCCAAACGGCATCATCATAAGAAATAATGAATTGTTGTTTTTAAGCCACTACATTTTTGGGTTGTTCATTATATAGCAATAGGTAAGCAAAACACACAGCATCTCACACAACAGGGAAGAATCCAGGGCAGGCCATGCATTTGTAACTTTCTACTGCCTTTCAGTTTAGACTGTACATAGATGAAGGAAAACTACATGGCCTCAGGGTTAAAAATTGCACAGCCATGAGAGGAGATTCCTCTCTCTCCTAAGCTGACACACACAACATTTGGCATATGCTTACTTTTCTGTCATGGTTAAACAATCTCCTGTCTTAACCGTAAGTGTCCTAAATGTACACTCACCAGGACAGTAGCTTCAGCTTCTGCAGGTCCTGTTCTTGTCCCTTGTTCACTTGTCTCTTCCCAGTCAGTCCCCCATTCCTCCTATTAGACATTTCTCTTACTTTCCTGTGAGCTATTTACCACTAAAGAAACCAAAGTGAGAACTATTCAGCCCATTGTGCACTTAGACAAAAAGAAAGCAACATTTGTTAGTATTATTCTTGATTTGCCTGTTAAGTCTGAATTGCCCAATATTTTAGGCAAGATAGATACCCAGCCTGACAGTGGTTTTCGAAAAATAATTTAATAGCTGTCTTAGATGAGGGATGCCCAAATTATGAATGTACAAAAATAATTTACAGAAAAACCTATTTATGAACTTTAGAAAAAATCTTCTCATTATTCCTAGGCCCCACAAGAAGGGGCACACAGCCAGCATTTAGAAAAATTCTCATTTCTTTATAGTAGACTTGTACTTGTCTTCCCAGCCTAACCCAACCAACAAAATCAATTAATCTTCAGTCTAATCCAGAGGTTTGTGGCCTCTTTATCTTCTCCTCTTTTGCCTCTTAACATATATCCAGGATGTTGTAAAGATAAATTTTGTTGGTATATGGAGTTATAGACAATAAGAGCTGGAAGGAACCATAAAAACTACCTACGTCACTCCAAAACTGGCAGAAATGACATATTCTGAAACCTGCTCCACTCTGGAAAATGTTAAATCAAATGTAAAATCAATTAAACTTGAGCCTTCCTGTCCCCCCTTTCCATTCCTAACCAGGTCCCAGATGCCTGTGTAAATAATCCCAATTAGAAATACATTCATCACATAAAAACTCACCAAATGAATGCCTACAGGAAATAACATGCCAATAAATCTTGCAAAATGTCTGCTATTCACCATCTTCAAAGTTATGAGCATATGGAAATGAACATAATGTTTGCAATTAAAAGACTTACTTTACTTCAGGTACAGTAAAAACATGCCTGAACCTTTAAAACGTATTCCAAAACTATGAATAAGGTTCTGTAAAAGTTGTAGTATGCTTTATGATACAGAGATTTATCATTTACTTATCAAAAATTGTATTCTTTCAGTGACTTGCTTCAATATGCTTTGTATACATTACAGAGATGAAATCTCAAATTCTTCCATGTATTTCAAAAAGAACAAGGTAATAATATTTGTTGATGATCATGACTTTGCAGTAGCTATTATGAACTGTTAAACTTGGAATATTAATGCCTCCGACTCATGATTATTTTAATGAGGTAATCCATAAATTCTGCATCAGGCTATAATTCCCTTTGTAGTACTTATTTATAATGGTGTGTTTCTACAAAATATTTTTGGAAATTAAATCATTTTCTTCTCCATTGCTTCCAAATAGAGATTTCTCTCTTTTAAAAAGTCAGCAAGACAAAGTCAGAAAATTTAACCTCTCAGGGTCTCAGTTCATACACTTGAATTTCTTCCCTGGTGGGGTCAGCAAATTTTTTCTTTAAAGAGCCAGATAGTAAATATTTTAGATTGTTTGGGCCATACAGTCTCTATTACAGCCATTCACCTCTGCTTTGTAGAGGTAAAGCAGGAATAAAAAATCAGTAACTAAATGAATGAGCTGACTCCCAATAAAAATAGAGCAGGCTGCACTTGGCCCAGGGCCCTTAATTCACTGAGTTCCTTTTTTACAACATCCTATTCAAATAATTTTCCAAGACCTCCTTGGACCCTCTATTGACCCACTATGTCCTATAAAGTTGTGTTTTTTTCTTGTTTTTTTTTTTTAGTTTCTATTGATACTTTTTTTTTTTTAATACATCTTTACTAGAGTATAATTGCTTCCCAATACCATGTTAGTTTCTGTTGCACAACAAAGTGAATCAGCCACATGCATACGCATGTCCCCATATCCCCTCCCTCTTGAGCCTACCTACCATCATCCCTATCCCACCCCTCTAGGTCATCGCAAAGCACCCAGCCGATCTCCCTGTTCTATGCTGCTACTTCCCACCAGCCAGCAATTTTACATTTGGTAGTGTATATACGTCGATGCTACTCTCACTTTGCCCCAGCTTCACCCTCCCACCGCATGTCATCAAGTCTATTCTCTATGTCTACCTCTTTATTCCTGCCCTGCAGCTAGATTCCTACGAATAACTCAATTTTGTTTCTTTTTATGGCTGAGTAATATTCCATTGTATATATGTGCCACATCTTCTTTATCCATTCATCTGTCAATGGACATTTAGGTTGGTTCCATGTCCTGGCTATTGTAAGTAGTGCTTCAGTGAATATTGTGGTGCATGTCTCTTTTTGAATTATGGTTTTCTCAGGGTATATGCCCAGTAGTGAGATTGCTGGGTCATATGGTAGTTTTAGTTTTAGATTTTTAGGGAACTTCATACTGTTTTCCATAGTGGTTGTATCAATTTACATTCCCACCAACAGTGTAGGAGGGTTCCCTTTTCACCACACCCTCTCCAGCATTTATTGTTTCTAGATTTTTTGATAATGGCCATTCTTACCAGCGTGAGGTGATACCTCATTGTAGTTCTGATTTGCATTTCTCTAATAATTAGTAATGTTGAGCATCTTTTCATGTGCCTCTTGACCATCTGTATGTCTTCCTTGGTGAAATATCTATTTAGATCTTCTGCCCATTTTTTAACTGCATTGTTTGTTTTTTTGATATTGAGCTCCATAAGCTGTTTGTATATTTTGGAGATTAATCCTTTGTCTCTTGTTTCATTTGCAAATATTTTCTCCCATTCTGAGGGTTGTCTTTTTGTCCTGTTTATGGTTTCTTTGCTGTACAAAAGCTTTTAAGTTTAATTAGGTCCCATTTGTTTATTTTTGTTTTTATTTCTGTTACTGTAGGAGGTGGGTCAAAAAAGATCTTGCCATAGTTTATGTCAAAGAGAGTTTTTCCTATGTTTTCCTCTAAAAGTTTTATAGTGTCTGATCTTACATTTAAGTCTTTAATCCATTTGGAGTTTATTTTTGTGTATGGTGTTAGGTAGCGTTCTAATTTCATTCTTTTACATGTAGTTGTCCAGTTTTCCCAGCATCACTTATTGAAGAGGCTGTCTTTTCTCCATTGTATATCCTTGCCTCCATTGTCGTAAATTAGGTGCCTATAGGTGTGTGGGTTTATGTCTGGGCTTCCTCTCCTGTTCCACTGATCTATATTTCTGTTTTTGTGCCAGTATAATACTGTCTTGATTACTGTAGCTTTGTGGTATAGTTTGAAGTCAGGGAGCCTGATTCCTCCAACTCCTTTTTTCTTTTTTTTCTCAAGATTGCTTTGGCTATTCGGGGTCTTTTGTGTTTCCATACATATTGTAAAATTTTTATGTTCTAATTCTGTGAAGAATGCCGTTGGTAGTTTGATAGGGATTGCATTGAATCTGTAGATTGCTTTGGGCAGTATAGTCATTTTCACAATACTGATTTTTCCAATCCAAGCACATGGTATATTTCTCCATCTTTTAATGTCATCTTTGATTTCTTTCATCAGTGTTTTATAGTTTTATGAGTAGAAATCCTTAGGCAGGTTTATTCCCAGGTATTTTATTCTTTGTGTTGCAGTGCTAAATGGGAGCATTTCCTTAATTTCTCTTTCTGATTTTTCGTTGTTGGTGTATAGGAATGCCAGAGATTTCTGTGCATTAATTTTGTATTGTGCAACCTTACCAAATTCGTTGATGAGTTCTAGTAGTTTTCTGGTGGCATCTGTAGGATTTTCTATGTATAGTATCATGTCATCGGCAAATAGTGACAGTTCTACTTCTTTTCCAATTTGTATTCCTTTTATTTCTTTTTGTTCTCTGATTGCCGTGGTTAGGACTTCCAAAACTATGTTGAATAAGAGTGGCAAGAGTGGACATCCTTGTCTTGCTCCTGATCCTCGTGGAAATGCTTTCAGTTTTTCACCATTGAGTATGATGCTCGCTGTGAGTTTGTCATATATGGCCTTTATTATGTTGAGGTAGGTTCCCTCTATGCCCATTTCCTGGAGAGTGTTTATCATAAATAGGTGTTGAATTTTGTCAAAAGCTTTTTCTGCATCTATTGAGATGATCAGATGGTTTTTATTCCTTAATTTGTTAATGTGGTGTATCACATTGATTGATTTGCATATATTGAAGAATCCTTGCATCCCTGGGATAAATCCCACTTGATCATGATGTATGATCCTTTTAATGTGCTGTTGGATTCTATAAACTTCCCTCTTAGGACTGCTTTTGCTGCATCCCATAGGTTTGAGTCATCATGTTTTCGCTGTCATTTGTTTCTATGTATTTTTTTATTTCTTCTTTGATTTTTTCCATGATCTCTTGGTTATTTAGTAGCGCACTGTTTAGCCTCCATGTATCTGTGTTTTTTACAGTTTTTTTCCTGTAATTGATTTCCAGCCTCATAGCGTTGTGGTCAGAAAAGATGCTTGATATGATTTTAATTTTCTTAAATTATCTGAGGCTTGATTTGTGACTCAAGATGTGATCTATCCTGGAGAATGTTTCATGTGCACTTGAGAAGAAAGTATATTCTGCCACTTCTGGGTACAACGTTCTATAAATATCAATTAGATATATCTGGTCTATTGTGTCTTTTAAAGCTTATGTTTCCTTATTTATTTTCTGTTTGGATGATCTGTCCATTGGTGTAAGTGGGGTGTTAAAGTCCCCTACTATTATTGTGTTACTGTTGATTTCTCCTTTCATGGTTGTTAGCGTTTGCCTTATGTATTGAGGTGCTCCTATGTTGGGTGCATAAACATTTATAATTGTTATATCTTCTTCTTGGATTGATCCTTTGAGCATTCTGTAATGTCCCTCCTTATCTCTTGTAACAGTGTTTATTTTAAAGTCTATTTTATCTGATACGAGTATTGCTACTCCAGCTTTCTTTTGATTTCCGTTTACATGGAATATCTTTTTCCATCCTTCACTTTCAGTCTTTATGTGTCCCTAGGTCTGAAGTGGGTTTCTTGTAGACAGCATACATATGGGTCTTGTTTTTGTATCCATTCAGCCAGTCTGTGTCTTTTGGTTGGGGCATTTAATCCAGTTACATTCAAGGTTATTATGTATATGTATATTACCATTTTCTTAATTGTTTGGGGCTATTTTTGTGGGTCTTTTTCTTCTCTTGTGTTTCCTACTTAGAGAAGTTTCTTTAGAATTTGTTGTAAAGCTGGTTTGGTGGTGCTGAATTCTTTTAGCTTTTGTTTGTCTGAAAAGCTTTTCACTTCTCCACCGAATCTGAATGAGATACTTGCTGGGTAGAGTAATCTTGCTTGTACGTTTTTTCTCTTTCATCACTTTAAGTATATCCTGCCACTCCCTTCTGGCCTGCAGAGTTTCCACTGAAAAATCAGCTGATAACCTTAGGGGGATTCCTTTGTATGTGTTTTTTTTTTTTTTCTTCCCTTGCTGCTTTTAATATTTTTTCTTTGTATTTAATTTTTGTTAGTTTGATTAATATGTGTCTTGGTGTGTTTTTCCTAGGGTTTATCCTGTATGGACTCTCTGTGCTTCCTGGATTTCGGTGACTATTTCCCTTCCCATGTTAGGGAAGTTTTCCACTATAATCTCTTCAAATATTTTCTCAGACCCTTTATTTTTCTTTTTTATTCTGGGACCCCTATAATTCGGATGTTGGTGCATTTAGTGTTGTCCCAGAAGTCTCTGAGATTGTCTTCAATTCTTTCATTCATTTTTCTTTATTCTGCTCGGCACTTATTTCAACCATTTTGTCTTCCAGATCACTTATTCATTCTTCTGCATCCGTTATTCTGTTATTGATTCCTTCTAGTGTATTTTTCATTTCAGTTATTGTGTTGTTCATCTCTGTTTGTTTGTTCTTTAGTTCTTCTAGATATTTGTTAAGCATTTCTTGTATTTTCTCAATCCATGCTTCTATTCTATTTCCGAGATTCTGGATCATCTTTACTATCGTTACTCTGAATTCTTTTTCAGGTAGATTGCCTATTTCCTCTTCATTTATTTGCTCTTGTAGGCTTTTTACCTTGCTCCTTCATCTGTGACATATTTTTTCGCCATCTCTTTTTTTTTTTTTTTTTTTTTTAATTATTGGGATTGTGTTCCTGTCTTACTGGTTGTTTGGCCTGAGGCTTCCAACACTGGAGTTTGTATGCTATTGGGTAGAGCTGGGTCTTGGTGCTGAGATGAGGAACTCTGTGAGACCTCACTCCGATGAATATTCCTTGGGGTCTGAGGTTCTCTGTTAGTCCAGTGGTTCGGACTTGGAGCTCCCACTGCAGGAGCTTCCGCCTGACCCCGGGCTCGCGAATCAAGATCTCACAAACCACGTGGGGTGGTTCACTCTGGGGTTCCTCCCGTCTCCTTGGGAGTCAGAGTTCCCCACCAGTGGAGGGCAAGCACCCTAGTTGTGGGGAGATACTAACTCTGCATCTTCCCACACCACCATCTTGACTCCTCCCTAAAGCATATTTTTAAATTTGAGGATGAATCTGATCTTTACAAAGTAATCTTAATTTATTGAACTAAATACGTATTCAAATTTTTGGAATTACTAAAATGTTAAAAGCTTCTAGTTTCAGAGGATCCTTCCTCAGGTACCTAAATCCTATGCTTATGTTCTCTTATTCCTTTCCTTCTCTGTGCTCCAGTTTCTCAATTTTTCCATAAATAGTATATGTTTAGCCCCTTTCTCCTTCCTGCCAATTCCCTCTGAGCACCATCCACTTGTCAAAGTTCATTTAGTGTAGTACCCAGAATGAAAGCTAACATTCCAAGTGTGGGGTGGCCACTGCAGAGTAGAAACATTGTCTCCCCACTTCAAACATTATTTTTCTCTTAGCACCATTCGCAAAGCTATTGTCTGACCAACCATGAGCTGGCCATCCATTATGCTTTTAGGGAATTATTAAAAATGAGAGATTTGGCAGGTGAAAAGAGAAATGCCATGTGAAATGAATAGCACAACAGAAAGACGTGTGTTTTTTGCAGTGCAGTCTTGAGAAAGAGGATTAAATTAAACCCTAATGCAATGAGGCCAAAAAGCATCTCTTGGAGTTTCACTGTGGAGGGAGCTGAGACTAAGAGGAGCTGATGCACTCTTGTCTGTACACTAGCATGATATTTTTATGAGCAAACTAAGGCCATATCTTGTCCATTGGGGTAATAGGTTTTGTATTGCCCATGAGAAGAATGGAGCAAAATAAATAAATGAATAAGGTTCTGAAGAACCTAGGGGCAGGATAGGAATAAAGACACAGATATAGAGAATGGACTTAAGGACACGGGGAGGGGGAAGGGTAAGCTGGGACGAAGTAAGAGAGTAGCATTGACATATATACAATACCAAATGTAAAATAGATAGCTAGTGGGAAGCAGCCGCATAGCACAGGGAGATCAGTTCGGTGCTTTGTGTCCACCTAGAGGGGTGGGATACGGAGGGTGGAAGGGAGACGCAGGAGGGAAGAGATATGGGGATATATGTATTTGTATAGCTGATTCACTTTGTTATAAAGCAGAAACTAACACATCATTGTAAAGCAATTATACTCCAATAAAGATGTTAAGAAAAAAAAAAGAATGGAGCAATAGCTTAGATGCACATAAGATTTCTCCTCCAGCTGTAGTTGGCTGAAGGTAATATTCCTCTGTCTCTAGGGCTAAGATGGGACTATTAGGTTGGAGTTAACAAATACTTGGAATCTTTTTTTTCCCTGAAATTGCATGCTTCTCCATCCTGACTTGATGCTCTCCATCTTCTGCTCTCTTTGAGAGCTTCACTCTCAAATGTAGATGCACTGTTCATGGCTGCTGCCTGGCTTCCTTGGCACCAGGCAAGTGGAATAGAAACTCGGTGACTTGCCCCACTGGAGTCCTGAGAATGAGATTGCAGGGTTAACTGAGGTTTTGGCACAGCAAGAAGACAAGAGCAATGAACAGAGCAGAGGCTAAATGTAGAATCTCCTCCTACCTTCAGATAAACTCTGCAAGGTCAGAGGCTATACGAAAGGATTGCATGATGTTACTTGGGAGTCTTTCTCTTTCTGACACCTTCTGTGCAGTTCAGACCACTATGCTGGCTTAGTACTACAACAGTGGTACTTAATTTCACTGCAGCCTTCCCCAGACCCCTGCCGTTTGTTCTGAAAATCTGTCCTTATGCTTCTTATTAAAAACCATGAGAGATTAGTTATTAAAATTTTAGATATATCATGAGCAAGCAATGAAAGGCTTATCAATATATTTTACTTTTATTTTCAAAAGAATCCTAAGAGTACATAAAACAGTGTCAAACTTACTACTTCTTGTTTATTCTTTTATTACTATTTTTTTTTTTTTTTGCTAGGTCAGTCACTCCTCTGTTAGAACTTTTGTCTATGACTTTGGAAAACATGAGGAACCTTGCTGAAATAGACATGTGCACGTCATCACTCACATTTTAGCAGTTCTAGGTCTTTGCTTGGATGTGCAAAGTTATGATAACACTGTCTGGTGCCCAGGTCTGCAGCACTGTAGTTGCAAGTTGTGGGAAAAGATGACACTTGAGCACATCAGACAGTCTCAGACTTCGATATCATTCCCTTCATTTGCAACAACTGGCTCTTCCTTTATCCACTTTTTTTGCAAAATATTTTTGAGCTCCTACTACATGCCAGGCACTCTTCCAGATGTTAACACTTGGGACACAACAGTGTAAAACTTACACTTACTTCCATCATATCAATATTGGGAAGGGGTCCAGCACTTATTTTTTCCCACACTAATGTCTCCAGAGTGAAAATATCTATGGAAAGGAGACTTCCAGTGTGGCAAATGCATTGTCACTTCACACATGGGGGTCATTCCTTCTTTTTCCATAACAACTCTTTCTTTAAAAAAAAAAAAAAATGGTAGTGAAGTAATTATGCTATCCAAGTCCTTTGAACCACACAGCATTTCCTAATAAAAGGATGTAACTTCACTCTAGCCATTATTGTGTTTAACTTGGTTTTGACTAATGTGTATTTAGTACATTTAAGTATTTGAGTGTATCTGCTACCTACAATTATTTCTAAGTCAACTAAACTATTGTTTCAGTTGTAAAGAAACATTTTTATTTTGCACATTTGAAAAAAATACAAGTAATTATCTAGCTACCAAAAAAGTCACCTCACTTCTTCAAGGAAAAGAAAGGCAGTGCTCTTTATCAATTTATTAACAAAAGAAATAGAATCAATGATAATTGAGAAAACATCCTCCCTTGAAGTTGACTATGTTCGCTGCAGTAAGCAAAGCATCCTTTGATTATGATGAATGGGTTTCGCAGCCTTTTCATGATTGTGCAACATACAATCTGTAATGAAGCAGTGAGGTACTCTTTTCTTAGGGAACCATTCTGGAATTTACCCAAGCTTAGCAAGGGTGTCATCGGTGTAGATCAATCCACATGTGGCTGTGTGTTTTTATGCTTCTAACAGAAGTCTTTGATAAGCTTGAACACATCATTGTCTTTTCTTTTTAAATGCAATGGTTCATAACACAAGCTGTGTTTGTCTGTGACCGCTTTCTCTTTTATGGACTCCGCAAACACGGATGGCTGAATATAGTTAGAGCTGTCATTCACTCGTTGGGTTGAATACCCACCTACAAGGGACAAATCTTGGCACTTCTAAAACCTGTTACAAGAGATACTAGCTCCTTTTATTAATTCTAAAACATTTCACTTGACAGTGGAACAAAGTGAAGGGTTTTTTATTTGTTTCTGATGTAGTTACAGTACCATTTTTGCCATTTACCAGTTTAATTTTTCAACTATAATATCATATATATATATATATATATATATATATATATATATCTCCAGGATGAAAACATCTATGAAAAGTTTTCATGAAACTTCAAATGTGACAATTTTTATATACATAAAACTTGGTACTAATGTAGCTTCTTATATTTGCATGAAAGGAACCCAGCTCAAACTGGAATAAAGAAAAAAGTGACTTTATCAACTGACATAATTAAGTAATCCAAATATAAGTATGATTTCAGACTTGGCTGGATCCAGGGGCTCACTCCGTGTATTTTGAATAGGTTTTTCTTCATTATTCTACTCTCTCTTTTTGCTTCTATGTTATTTTCATCATAAGAAAGATTATCTTTATGTATTGTCTACCTCTCTGCCCCTCAGCAGCTGAAGACTGATCTTTAAGTTCAACAGAAAATGTTATCTTCTCTTAAAATTAAAAAAAAAAAAGAAAGGTTGTCAGGTAGTATTGACTCAGATGGGTTTGGTCCAGGCCATCTCACTATCTCTGAATCAAGCTTTAAGGCTGAGAGATGTGAGACTCTGGTTAACCAAACTCAGTTACATACTCAACTCCTGGCCCTAAAAACAGAGTCAGCTTCACTATACCCAGAAAGACTAAAGATGATGTCTCCAGAACCTGAGAGATCTTACTAAAAGGAAGAGGGTTGACAGCTGAGCAGGTAGAAACATCAATATTCTATATAATATTAACCATATGCTTCCCTCTAAGGACTTCCCTACTGCTCAAGTCCCAGTGTCCTCAACATTCTGCTGCCATCACATCATGATCTGGTAGATGTCAGTGTGTCAGTGTCATATGCAACTTTACTTCCACATCCCATTTCATTTCAGGTAGCATCTATAGTTTGAGATTGACATTTAAAAACAATGCGTTGCACAGGATCCATTGCAGTCATGGAGTTCTGTCCATTTTATGTCATCTAAGTATATCCACTATAAGCAAACATAGTCTTTACACTTGTATTTCTTCAATGTCTTATGGACAAGAACCCATAGGTAGTAGCAGAAATGGCATGGGGTTTTGTTGTAGGAGTACTCTCTTTTCAACACATACAGTTCAGGTCAAACTGAATTCAGAGGAAGAATTTGCACACCAAATCATCATATTGGTGCATATCAAAAAAAGTCACAGAAAATGTGGAAGACAGGATTTGACTCTATAATTTAACTCAGGCAACTTCCTTCACTTAGCTCATTACAAACCCCTCACTAGAGTCACCACGGTACTAGAAATGCCAGCACAAATTTGTCTTGATATACCCAATGCTGGTGAGTTGCATGTCTCATATTGCTGCCTTAGCTTAATTTATATCTTTAATGATTTGACTTTTAAACAAATCACATGTGTCTCCCATTCCCAGAAAAAGCAGCTTCCACTCTTGTTCCATAGGTTGACATGCAAATATATTCATGTCTCTTGCTTGTGTGAATAGAAAGCTATGGACTGGGAAGTTAAGTATGTAACAGTCTCCATCAGAAATAGCCAACACCTACCATGGCAATGCAGCAATTTAATCAGAAAGACCAAAATGCCACTTTCTGTTTCTCATGTCTTTCATCCTGCTCTCCTCCATTTCAGTCTACCCAAACCGGGCATTCCTTACCTACTTGCACATCAGTTTTCTGCTGGGCACTCACAAGCCCAAGACATGCATCCTACTCTTCCATGGAATTAAAGAATCTCTCCATTGGATGGGACCTTTAAGGATCACCTGGTTCTGTACTTAAGTTACCAATATAATATTCCCAACAAATAATTCATCTCTAAATCTCTGCTTTGTAGAAGGAGAGGTATTTGGAGTGGTTCAAATCATGGATGTTGTGGGGCTAACACCTAGGGTTCCAATCCTAGCTTTCTAATAGGCATCAGTAATCTTGGTAACTTACTTCCCCCTCTAAGATCCAATTTTATCATATGGAAGTAATGATGGAAATAATTGCACCTACTCCCTGGTGTTCTAGCAGGAAATTTATGAGGTAATGCCTGTATAATGAGTGTAACACAAGGTCAGGTATGAGCTCAATAAATGATAATATCTACAATAAATAACATCTATAAACCCATATTTATCTATATGTCTATATTGATAACTCTATATTCAATGTAGTTTCATTTAAATACATAGTTAATACATGCTCAAAAAGAAAATCTGGATAATATGGAATTAAAGAACAAAAAAAAATAATATTGCACAGAATCTCTCTGATGAGAGCCAAAGTTTGTTAAATTTGTTGCTTTTCCCTCCAAGCTTTTTTCCTCTGAATATTTTTCTTTTACATAGTTGATATCATACTATGTATATACTTTGGAACATATTTTTAATATTGTAACATAAGTCATTCTCCATGTTATTAAAATGCTATACAGACATCATTTTTAATGGTTGATTAACTTTCCGTCATTCAGTCTTTCCCCAATTTACTTAACCATGCCCCTGTTTTTGAAGACTGAGGACAAATTTTTTTTTTTAACATCTTTATTGGGGTATAATTGCTTTACAATGGTGTGTTAGTTTCTGCTTTATAACAAAGTGAATCAGTCATACATAAACATATGTTCCCATATGAGGACAAATATTTTTTAAGCTGTATTTACATTTTGACAGAGGGCTTGTTGGAAAGGAAATAGGGTAATATATGTCCAACATGACCAGAAGAAAAAGGATGTGGGAAAGGATGCCAAGAATAGTTTTTGTTCTTCTAATTCTTCATTATTCTGACATTAATATTAATACTAATACCACTAACAACATTTATTGAGTGCCCACTATGTGCCAGAAATGCTGCATTATTTAATTCAGTCATCTCAAAAGACTTGTGAGGTAGCTGTTAATATCCGGTTTTATAGAGAGGAAATGAAGCATAAGAGATGTAAGCATCTTTCAAAATTCAAGTCACTAGTGGTTGAGTCAGGATTTTAATCTAAATCTGACTGCCTACAATGCCCTTTTTCTTTCACAAGGCCAGGTGGCCAGCCCAATCTTGGTCTATCTGAGATTTTCACCTTGGTGTCAAGTAGGATCCCTTGACAACTATAGCAGAGCTAAGATGCTTTGTTAGATTCTAAGAGAACACAATGCAGTTGCTATCAGAAAAAGGAAACCTTTCTTCAAGAAGGAAATACTGCTCTAGGAGTTGAACACAAAGTAAGCCTAGATATTCTGTTTGATTCCTTAACATCCTAAATTTGATGCTACCTGATCAATCCAATTATGGCAATTCTATTTCATTTGCCAACTATTAATTTAGGGATAGGCAGGGAAATTTCTGCTAGGAAGGAATGGAGGGAAAGGTCAAATTTATGTAAATGTTTCTTCAGGCTGAAGAAAGAGAACAAATGAATAATGATCCTTCTTGCTTTTAACTGTTTTGTCTGGGTATGACACCTGGAGCTGCCACAGTCTCCTTGTTAGTCCACTGAGGATGAAGGTAGCATGAAGGATATTAATGTGGAGACATGACACAAACTTGAGTCACTAAAGATCTGCCATATTGACCTCTGCCTGGACTTGCCATTGTGGAGGATAATGAGTGTCCTTATTGTTCAATCCTATTTTAGGTCAGGTCATCTGTTACTTGCTACTGAAAGCATTCTATCTGACTTCAAGAAGGTCTACAGGGACCTAAGACCCTCAACTCAATCGATCTATCAGTATGTTACCCTTATTAAGTATATAATGTTTTGACCACGCTTCCACACCTATCATCTAAAAAGACTCATAACTCACCTCTGATAGTTTTAGGGCAAATATCATTCCATTTAAATAATGGGAAATCAGAAACAAAAAAATTGAGTAACTTGACAAAAAGTAGTTTAAATAAGTGTCTGATTCAGAATTTGAACAAAGATACAATAGCACCAGGACCCATAATCTTCATGGCATACAATAACTCATCTTTGGATGCTTCTTTATGGCAGGCTCAACACTTTCTTGGTCATCATTCCACTTGATCTTTGACACAATCCTCCCACTTGAAAAAAGATTTTTATGTGTTCACTTTTGAGTATACTGTAGTCCAAGAGGGGATGCACGTTCTTTTCAAGGTCATGCATCAAAGTAAGAGACGTAGGCAAGATTCACCCTTGTGGATAAAAGAGATCTGCTATATAACAAAATAATATTGTTCACAATGCAGCCTTCCTATTTCAGTCTCTCTCATGTGAAGTTAGGGCCATGCAGCTTGTTCTGGGCAATGGGCTGTGAGCAGAATTGGCAAGTGTTATTCTTAGTACAAGGTAAATAGGAGAGGATGTGAGTCTTTTATGCTTCCTTATCTCTTTTCCTCATTTGCACGGCTGGACGTAAAGAGCACCAAGATTTTGAGGTCACTAGAGGGAAGCAGCCAAGATCCAGCCTGGATCTTTGAGTTGATGTGGATTAGGGTTACAAACGTCAAATCCTCATAGGACTTCAACACGAGTATGAAATTACATTTAATGGGTTAAGTCACTGAAACTTTGAAAGTATGCCTTACTGCAGCACACACATCCTATTCTATTTCAGCTGCTATAAAATTTTCAACGGCTAACTGGCTTACCCACTACCTAAAAAGAGGGTCGGTTTAACTTTTAAGTACCTAGTAGACCATTTCCGCATATAATACCTTTCTGGTTCTGCTTTAAAGTCCTCAGATACAAAATGCTGGTGCTTTTTAAAGCTCCTTCATTCCTTTGGTTTACGTAGGTGAATAGTTGCTTTATTTATTATACAGTTGGTGGTGGTTATGGAGAATTTTTCTTCACTATGCTTGAGATTTATAGAGCTGGGCTGTCCTTTTATTAGGTAATATATTCAGTTTGGCATTCTTAGGTGCCTAGAGAATTTGGCATAGATATACTTTTATCATAAAAAATCCTCATAATGATTATTATTAGCATACACTGTTGTTTATCAAGCCTCAGTGCAAAAATAAAAAATCACACGTAGTTTTGAGAAGCTAAGTATTTTGGTCTTTGAGTAGAACAAAGAATGGCATAAATATTTCTGAGTCTTGGTGAACGTACTGATCAAGAAATGCACGAGCTACTAAAATTACAAACACGGCATTGCTGCCGGCATCCTTTAAGGTTTCCCCACTGTACAATGGATTTAACACACCTGAAGTTCCTCCATTGTACCTCCAGGGCACAGCTACAATTTATATGAATTTTGAAACCATCAAATCCCTGCCAACTATTCCTGGGAAGAGAAAAGCTCAGTCTCTCACCCCTAACATTGGCAAGCCTGAAGAAACATTGACAATACCTAACTGACACTGCTTGAATGACAGACAAGAAAAAGAGAGGCCGAGAAATAGGAAATGGTTTTCAAAAGATCACAAAGCAGTTCAGGCCCAGCCAAAGATGTTTCTGTGTTTATTGTATGTCTTCTTCCAGACCTCATAATAAGGAACTCCTGGGCCACACCATGTGTCCTTCAACATGAGTCCTGTGGCCATAGTCATCTTGCTCTGCATCTACGACTTAATAAAACTATAGACCACTAGGCTGGGTGTCATCTCAAGGAATTAACTACTACTACCATCTGTTGAATATCCACTAAGTGCCAGAAACTAAGCTACAGTCCTTTAATTCTCACAAAAATCCCATGAGGTAGGAATCATCATCTTAAGGAGGTTCAGAAAAGTTAAGGGATTTATCACTATACCTAATAAGTGACAAGTCAGGTACATCCCATTTAGTGCTTCTATGTAACAGTGTTCTCAGGA
The DNA here is from genome assembly GCF_949774975.1 of Lagenorhynchus albirostris. NCBI lineage: Eukaryota > Metazoa > Chordata > Mammalia > Artiodactyla > Delphinidae > Lagenorhynchus > Lagenorhynchus albirostris. The sequence continues at coordinate 39,260,591 of NC_083113.1, forward strand.
ACAAAGCAAAGAATCCTTATCTTCATTTTACACAAAGGTAGATGTGGCAAAGGAATATTCAACAAATTATTTAAAATATCACATTAAATCAGTGATGGAGCTGGAACCAACTATAACCAAAGTCCCAAGGATCAGAGATTGTTTTTCTCCTACCTAAACCTTCGTTTTCTGTATTCAAGTTAATGTCATATGAAGTTAAGAATGGAATGAATATAGACTGAAAAACTTTTTTTTTCTCTTTTCAAATCTTTGTTTTCCCTAGAAAGCTAAGTGTCTATGTAGCATGTGCATTTTGTGCCTTAAAATGTATCTGAAAGTGTAGTTTCAGTTTTTGGAAGGAAAGAGAATAGGTAATTTGACACATAACAGCACTCAGCTGTTGTCATGTTGTCATCGTGGAAAGAGGACTATAGCCAAGAGCCAGGCAAGATCCAGACACAAGGACAGATTTAGGAAGATGCTCTGCATCCTCATGCCTCATGACAAACCTCATGAGCAGGCAAGATCCAGACACAAGGACAGATTTAGGAAGATGCTCTGCATCCTCATGCCTCATGACAAACCTCATGAGCATCTATGAGCATCTCCAGTTCACACAAAAACTTTCCATTTGAAAATTTATTTCAGAGCTTCATTTCTTCAGGAATGAGGGTGGCTGCCAAAGGCATGGAATTTAGACAATTAAGGGCCTTAGAAATCAGTGAGCCTGCTACCTCATTTTGCAGATGAGAAAGCTGTGGTCCAGAGAGGGGTCGTGGCTCGTCAAAGGCCATGCAGCTAGAGTTGTCCCAAAGTCTAAACCAAAAGGAAGGTTATTATGAATCTCACATCATAGCCAGTCAAATGCCTGGAAACCTGGATATATAATCTGTAAACAAAGTCATGATGACCTGGAGGTAAAGAAAGCTGAGAAGCAGAAAAAAGGAAGTGTTTGTGATGGTGACTCTAAGCCAAAGGCAAAGGAGGGAAAAGAAATTGCTCTATGTGCAGTTAACGTTTATTATTCCCTCCACCATAGAAAAGCATAATCCTGGAGCTAAGGGCAGTGAGGGGGGAAAATGATTACATTGACCCTGTCTTAAAGGGACTCATATTCTATTATGTGAGAGTAGACCTTAGTCACAAAGATTGGAAGAGATGCATTTTGAAAGAGCAGTGCAGATAAATTTGTTTTGACAGTCAGAGAAGGAACAGATTTCAGAGATGATCAATCATCTTCAGCTTACTTAACTTGAAGGAAATTTGCTCTTAATTTGGAGAATCTCACATTGTTAGAGCTCATACAATGCCTCCAGCTTAAGAATCCTTATGAAAATGTATAGAAAGGCTGGTTAAAATTAAAAAGAAGTAAAGGTGTTATGCCTTCTCTCCTCCACCTCCCTCCAGCCACATCTACTCAGACTGCCCTCGCATGCTCTCTTTCCTTTTAAGCCTGCCTTGTGTGTTCACCATGACTTAATTTCTCATTTATTGATGTTTACTGTCTGCTGACCACTGAGGATACCACTAGATGTACATTCCATCAACTACCAGCCTACATGATAAACACATCATACAATTAACTTTTTTTTTAGGTGGGAAATACAGTGCAGAGACATTAAGATTCTTTGCCAAAAAAGTCACACAGCTAGAAAGCACTGGAGCCTGGATTCTAATCCTGAAACCAAAGCTCTAACCGTAATGGAAAAAAATTAACTGGGCTATAATAAAATTAAAAATGTATATTCATAAAAGACATCATTAAATCTATGTATAGATCTATCCAAACAATAAATATAGATATATCTAAAATAATCATCTATCATCTCTACATCTGTTTACCTGGATGAAGTAGAGAAAGAGAGAGAGAAAGAATTTGTGTCTTAATTTATATTTTTCCTCCCCATACTGGATACTGGTGATATAAGGACACTATTCTCACAAAGTTCTGCCATATTAGGCAAGTCAGTTACCCTTCCTTGGGCTTCAGGAAAAGCAAAAGCTGATTAAACTGAAGAGGCATGTAATGAATGAAATGAAGTATGCAGATGTCAGCTTCAGAACTTTCTGGTTGCAAATTCCAGGTTCAGTATATCACTAGTTTGTAGACTAGCTATATCATCTTTCTGTAACTTAGTTTTATCATCTGTAAAATACTTACCTGATTGTGCAGACATTAAAGGAGATTATGTATTTTAAATGCTCAATACAGTGCCTAGCACCAGACAGTCAAAATAGACAATGGTGAGGTTTTCGATTCTTTGCAAACATGAAAATTTCCAGTTATAGAGAATAAGAATATTATTAGGGCTTCCCTGGTGGCGCAGTGGTTGAGAGTCCGCCTGCCGATGCAGGGGATACGGGTTCGTGCCCCGGTCCGGGAAGATCCCACATGCCGTGGAGCGGCTGTGCCCGTGAGCCATGGCCGCTGAGCAAAAAAAAAAAAAAAAAAAAAAAAGAATATTATTAGCTTCCACTTGGCTGTGAATTTTAAGAAAGAAGAGAGCGTCTAAGAGTTTTACAGAAGTAAAAGCCTCAACTACTACCAGTGAAAGAAGAAAACGGGATTTAAAATGTATCAGGAATAATATCCAGTTGCATATGTGCTGGCTGTGCAAATAAACACACATAGGTGAATGAGAAAAAGAAACATAAAAAGCAACTGGTTTAAATTTTGTCTTTGATTCTGACAAGCTTGGAAACCTGAAACTAACTTCTTCTTAGAGTGGCTCTCCCTTTCAATGTTGCTTCTTCAGAGAAGGCTTCCTGAACTCCTTAAATAGATTGCAGGCAGACCTCAGAGATATTGTGGGTACAGTTCCAGACCACTGCAATTAAAGCAGATATCACAGTAAAGCAAGTCACAAGAATTTTTTTGGTTTCCCGTTGAATATAAAAGTTATATTTACACTGTACACTATATTGTATATTATAAGTATGCAATAGTATTATGTCTAAAAAAGGCAATGTACATATCTTAATTAAAAATACTTCATTGCTAAAAAATGCTAACCATCATTTTGAGCTTTTGCTAGTGGAGGTTTAGAATATAGCAAGAATCACCAAAATGTGATACAGAGACACAAAGTTTGCAAATGCTGTTGAAAAAATGGTGCTGGTAGACTTGCTTGACGCAGGGTTGCCACAAACCTTCAATTTGTAAAAAATGCAGTATCTGAGAAGTACAATAAAGCGAGGTATGCCTGCAGTCCTCTTGGTATATGGATTTCTAAAACCCCATACTTCTCCTTCATATCATTGTTTTTTTAAGACTCCATGCTTCTCTCTCAGATCATCTGTCATCTTGGTTATCATGTGATCATTTCTATTGGCTTCATTACTTCCTGTCTCCACAGCTAAAAGATAAATCCTATGGAAGCAGGAACACATCACTCTTGTTTCCCACCTGCCCTCACTTTGCCTGTGGCAAGACCTGGCACAAGTAACAGATAAAATAATAGGAGAATAAACATGAGTGTGCAAGTGAAGGAAGTGAAAGGGGAGAGGAGACAGAAATGTGGTAGAAAGAAGTGATGTTGGGATTTGATGCACATCTTCTATAACCAAGTTCAGAGCTTTTCCCTTTATTGCACCAGACTCCTTCCTTCCCTCCTCTTTCCTTCCATCTTCTTCACTTTGTTTAGAATATAATTTTAAAGTATAATTATAAATAATTATAAAATATAATTTAAAAATATAATTCAGATCATTATGTGGTTGGATGTTGGACTTGCTTTTCAGAAGGTCTAGGGGAAGCTTTTCTTATCTGTGGACTTGACACTTTCACCAACACTATTAAACATGGGCAGTGGAGACGCTGACCTTGGGCACTGCAATCATCAGCTCACTTTTAGTGGAGCCCAAATTAGGCACAACTGGGGAATGAAGGTGATCAGTTTGCCAACAGCTGATGTCAGCCAGCTTGATGAGATTAGCACATCTACAACACTGCATCATGTGTGGGTACAGGTGCCTTTAACCAACAGCACTCTTTGCATCTAAATCTGCTTCAGCCATGCGTCATCTTGACCCTCTCCTAGGTTCAGGTGCCAGTCTTTTAATTTTTGGTTTCTGGACCAAGCACTCTTTACAGACTATTGAAAATAAAATTACCTTCATCAGTGAGTCTTGCTCAAGGGACATCCTTTTATACCAGCATTTTCTCTGGGTCTTGTTATTGACATGGACCAGTCTGGATGGTAGACACCATCCTGGTTCAGCCATTATCGTTGTTATCAGGGGCCCAGATTCTTCTGGAGGCTTATATTATTACCTGGGACATGGTTGGAAGGAACCTCAGAGACAAAAGTCATCATCCTTCCTCTCTACTTTTTTTTTTTTTTAAGAAAAACACATGACTTTATTATTCCCAGCACAAAGGGCAGGTCTTTGCAAAATGAGGGGGCAAGTTCTGATGGCAGGGAGGAGGCCCCTACTTGCCGGCAATGAGCAGGCTCCACAGGACCACAGTGGCTGAGTCCCCGTGCAGGAACATTTTTGAGATGTAGTGGTCCTTGTTGACTGGCTTGGACTTCTTCTTGCCCTTGCCGCTCTTGGGTCCACATCTTCACGTTCTCCAGCACCATGTTGCAGTGCTTGTCGAAGGCTTTCACACGGCCCAGGAGCTTTTTGTTGTTGCGGCAGTTGATGAGCACTTGGGTGTTGTTCTTGACCGACTGGGTGAGCACGGAGAGTGGCCCTGTGTTAAACTCCTCCTCCTCCCACTTCTGCAGCTCCTGTGGTGTCACATCTCACTCTGGGGCTTGTCAAGGAGGCTCATGGTGGTGGTTGTGGTGGCCACGCTCGCAAGTCACTACCGTCTCCTCTGCGTTGCTTTGGCCTTCCACAGAGAGCCCTCCCCACTTTTTAATAAACGATTGAACTAAGGCCCAGAGAGCAGAAATAATTTGACTAAGGCTTCACATTATGATACATTGTGACAGTTAGATTTAGATCCAGGTATCCTTGACCTGAGTGCTAAGTACAACTCTGGGGAGATACCAACATTTTTTCTTTCTTTTTTCCTTCCGTCCTTTCTCTCTCTCTCTGTTGCTTTTATTTTTGTTTTGTTTCATTTTAATACATTGTAGGTACTGGGACAAACCCAAGTAGCAAGGCAGTTTCCATGAAATATCCAGGCCCTCATTATGCATTCCACTGAGTCTCCTCCTACCTCTCACTCTTCCATTAAGTCAACAAGAAAAAGAAGAGGCTGCTTCTTCCCTCTTCCTATTTTTACCACCAGATTTAAGCTCGGAGTCTGTAAAATACCCACCCCACCATACCCCCACCACATAAACACATATGTCTTGATTTAGACTAAGTCTTGATATCAACTGAATAGCCCACTAAATACATGCACACACAGGATGGAGCCTGTTTAAATCTTATTACCATTCATTTTAATGTAAATTTAGTGATCACTAAAGGGCTGCCTCAAAGGCAATGACTCTGCTCCCCTGGTGCAACTCCCCTCCCCAAACATCTTGGAAAAATAAACAGAAAGAAACAAGATCCACATTTTTCATGTCTGTTAACTTTGCAACATGTGCTAACCAAGTAGGTTACTGTAATAGGAGACTGTTATAATTAAGCCCTTTTCTCCCCATGCCATGCTGGAGTTGAGAGTCTACTGGGAGCGATAAGAAAGTTCTGTTCTACTGAACGTTTTGACATTGTCTTTTGAAATTTGCAGCTATAGGGTATAAAACCTTTTTTATTTGGGTTGTGGGAGACTGTAAACCGTACAAACAATCACACGTGAACTGGAAATACAATATTAAATGTTAAACAAAGGGTATATTTTCTCCTAATTCCAATGAAGCTGTATTTTTCTAATGGAGTCCCATGATTCAAACATATTTAAATTGGGGGGGAAAAAAAAAAACCTTCAATCTTCCAGTCAGTTATAAAACCATTGTGTGCACAGAAACTTTATAACAGCATGGGAGTTTATAATCCCCCAGCAAGAGGATTAGAAATTTGCAATGAGAGAAGTCCTTAATCTTGCACTTACATAACTGTACGTTTCTTAGATTTAAATTGTGCAAATCAAAAAAAAATGAAGATCATTTTGTTCTTTTCTAAAGGGTACTCATAGATAAATGATGACTGGTTAGAGCCTATTGAACGTTTGAACCATTTGTAGAATATAATTTATTCATACCAAATACATCGGAAAAGTAACTCTAGTGTTAAATTACAACGTGAAGAAATTAAAAGGCAGAAATGAGCCATTGAGTTTAAATGGATGCTCTGAGGTTTGTAGAAAATGTCAAAAGAGTTCAAATGTTCATAATGTGAAAGTAAATATTTGGGCATACTGTAGGAAGGCTTTATCCTGATGTAAGATAATACAGTTCTTCATGAAATATGTTATAAAGAGAAGACTGTTTAGTCTAGCTCATTTAATTTCCATGTGTTTTATTAATAAACAATTATACCAAAAAGGTACGTTCTTGCTCCCCATCTTCCTCATTCAAGTCTGTCTAGTTCTCCCATAAAGTTCATTCCTGAGTGAGTCAAACCAACTATAATTTTCCTTTTTCTTACTGATTTTTCTTCATTTATCAGAAAATTTGCTGGATCAGTAAAACATCTGTGAGGACTTGAGGGTAGGAGACTGATAATGGTACTTGGTCCATAGGATGTAGAAATAGCTAAGTCCTGTAGTCATCTGGCCATAATGCCTCCCCAACATGTGAGGGGAGATACAGACACAAAGAAGTCAAAGGCAGGTAAAATATTGCTTTACACATGGCTGGCTTTCGCCTTAAACTTGGGAAGCTGAGCTGGGTTACATGGAGAATTCTCTTGCTATGGTTTGATATTTTAAATGGTACTTTTCTTTAAACTTAACTTGCATCTTGGAACTTACCACTTTAGTAAATCTAAAATAACAATATTAAACTACAAAAAGAACCAAAAAATACTAAAACAAAATGAATGCATAGAGCCAAAGAATAGAATAAAAGACGAGTGTTTAACCCTGAAGGGAATAATGAATATGCCCATAATTCTATCCGTGTATTTACCTAATATCCACATTGCCACCTATTAAACGTCCAGGAATCTAAACAGCAGGGTCAGTACACTTCTGCCTTAACTGATGCAGAATAAAGATAAGCAGGCTATATCCAGGGCCTTGAGGGCAATGTTTTCTTAAACAGGACACCAGACGCTCTAACCATATAGGCCAAAAACAAAAGAAAACCTCGTTATCCACCTAGATGGGTGGGTGGAGGCTGAGGGAAGACAAGTATATGTAGTAAAGCATTAATATTTGAGGAATCTGGGTAGCATGTAACCAGTAAGATTTTTTTCTTCAGTAGTTTGAAATGCATATATCTAATCTAACAAATGACTTATTTACAGTATATAAAGAATGTCTACAAGTCAATAAGAAAAAAGCAAAGAATATTTTTAAATGTCAAAACATAAGAACAGATACTCAAATTCACTAGTAATCAAAGAAGCAAAGTTAAAACAACAGTGAATAACACAACACACCCAAAACAATAGGAAAGAAAAAGAGAGAGGGAGAGTGGGAGAGAGGTGAAGGGAGGGAGAGAAAGAAGCAAGGAAGGAAGAAAAGGAGGAAAGAGGAAGAAAAATGAATAGATAATAGCAAGTATTGACACAGATTTGGATTAACCAGGAATGTAATATGGTACGATCACTTTGAAAAACTGCGTGGCTGAACTTCTCATACCTTATTACCCTGAAGTTCTACCATAAGCAACTTGACCCTTATGTACTATAAGAATATCCACATGTTTACCAAAATACATGTACAAAATATATATTTTCAAAAATGTTCACAGAAACACTACTTTTAATAGTAAAAAGCTGAAAATAATCTAAATGTCCATCTTCAATACAGTAGATAAATAAATTATGCTGTATCCACATAATGGTTAAAAATATGTATTTTTTAAAATACTTATTTGGCTGCACCAGGTCTTTAGTTGTGGCACGCAGAATCTTTAGTTGTGGTATGCAGGATCTTTTCTTTTTCTTTTTTTTTTTTTAGTTGCGGCATGCAGGTTCTTAGTTGTGGCATGAGGGATCTAGTTCCCTGACCAAGGATCGAACCCAGGCCCCCTGCATTGGGAGCATGGAGTCTTAACCACTGGACCACAAGGGAAGTCCCTGTATTACACTATATTTAACTTCAGCTTCACAACACAAGATGAATGAATCTTACAAAGATTGAGCAAAAGTGGTTCAAGCACCAAAGAGTAGATACAATATGATGCCATTTATATAAAGTTCAAAAATAAGCAAAACTAATCTATTTGAAGCCCCAGTAGGGGTTAATATTGATCTTGGACAGGGAGGATATCAATTGAAAGGGGGTAAAAAAGAGGCATTTGTGGAGAGAGGATGCTGAAGATTTTGTTTCTTGATCTTGATAATGAGCCAGTTGTGCATATTTTATAAAAATTCACTGACCTTTATGATTAGTGCAATTTTCTGCATTATATACTTATATTTCATTGAAATAGACCTTAAAAATAGAATTAAAGATTGTTACAAAGGCCCTTTTCACCCAGGAGAGTATTTCTTGAATTTAGGTGTTTGGTGGATTATTTTAGAAAAGGAAAGGAAAAATATTTCCTTTAGGAAAAATATTTCTATTTAAAATAAAGATCCAAGGACTCATTCTGTCCAGAAAACCAGTGTGAATAATATTTAGTCCAAGAATATAATATTCTAAGTGTATTAAACCCACTTTCAGGAAATTCCCTTGTGGTCCAGTGGTTAGGATTTGGCACTTTTATTGCCATGGGCCTGAATTCGATCCCTGGTCGGGGAACTAAGACCCCACAAGCCACACGTCACAGCCAAAAAACAAACAAACAACCACCTGTTTTCAACTACTGTAACCACAGCAAATGAGAAATTTTATCATCCTAAATTGTAAAATGAATTCTTTAGATTACTAATTTTTTTTTTTTTTCTTAATCTTATGAATCTCATGGTCCCCAGTTTGAGAGGCACTAAATGTTGCAGTCAGGACAGACTAGGATCTTTCCTTGCTTTCCTGTGGAAACTAAAAAACCTCAAGATGTTAAAATAACAAGTTTTATTTCTCATTCAGAACTCATGTTCATCACAGGTCACCTGACTTTGCTCTATATCCTATTCTAGGACCTGGGTCATTAGAGGAGCCACCAGTACTGCTGGTTGCTTTGGCAGAGGAAAAGAGAGTGTGTGGTGGATCACATACCACTTTTTAATGTTTTCCTCTGAAGAAGTGATACCCATCAGTACTGCTTACATTTCACTCTCCAAAACAAGTCAAACAGCCATACCTACCACCAGCGAGGGGGGAACCTACAATCCTACCCTTTGCCTGGAAGAAAACTGCAGTTGTTGGGGAACTGCACTGAGTTTTCAATTAGTTCTCACATCTATAAATGTAATCTGAGTACTTTAACAGTGATGTGATCAAATGACACCAGGAACACATCCCAGACACATGTAGGTCAACTGTAATCACTTACTACTAAGGTCCCAGTGCTTGGCAGAGTGCCTGACTTATGGCTTTGCTCCCTGAATATTTGTTGAGTGAATGAAGACAACTGAGTGTATAATCAATTCTGTGCAAAGGCTATAAGTACCAGAAAAAGATACAAAAGAAAAAAAAGAGGTAACCTTTGGAAAAAAGAGGTAACCTGAGAAAGCATTCATCATAGAGGAAAACAGCAGAAAAGCAGGAAGGAGGGTCAAAGACAAGGAAGTGGAGAAGTACCTGATGGGCAGATTCAAATGTCTATAATGACCAAGTATATATTGTAAATGAGCAAAAAAGCCAGAAATAGGGCAATAGGGAGGAATAGGGACTGGGGCAAACAAGAAAATTCCTTCCTCATGTACACATTTTAGCCAATTACTTAGTTCTAACTAATTATTGCCATGCAGAAATATGAACCCACTGTTTCCAGACCTTTCCAGTTTTCTTAGAGTATTTCCAAAGTTTTAGCTTTTTCGGCAAAATATCCCAATTTGCAAACACCAAATAGGTCAAACAAAACACTTCTACTCATCAGATTTAGACTGTGGGCTGTTGATGTGTAACTATCTCACTCTTGTTACAAATGAAATTTAGGGAATGGTGATTGTGGAAAACAGTGATTACAGTGGAGCTGAAGGTTGAAATCTGGTTGTGGAGGACTTCATATGAAAAGCCTTAACTATTTTCTTCTGCAGTTTACAGAGAGGTTAATAAAATATTTACGTGGCTTGAAAACTTATGTAAAAATTGATTTTAATTATTCCAAAATTTACCCTGGTTTCAAAAGTTTCCAAGCAGTCACTGTTGCTTCTCTGTTGGACAAAGAAAAAGATTGTTTTCTTGGTATTGCTGATTTTGTGGGATAATATTTCAAGGGTATGGACAATAAAAACTGGACTGTGCACAAGTGTTTTGTTGGTGGTGGTTGTTGCTGTTGTTAAAATACTCAAAACTATTTGGCTTTCATCATGATCCAACATTTATTGAGCAAATGTATAGCAAGAAGTTTCAGCCTAAGTTAAGCAGATACAGTTAGGTCAAAATGTTCCCATAACCTAAACATTTCAGAACCAATACTCCCCCCCCCAAAAAAACAGAATGACTCTCATTAAGTATTTAATTTAATTATTTTCCAGTGCTTGGGGCTACTAGTGCCTGAGCACATAGTTCTTCTTAATTTCATCAGCAGGCATTTATGAGTCCCTGCTGAGGGTGGATATGGAAGAAATATAAACTTTAAGGTATTTTTCTTTCTTATTAAGATAAAATGCAAAACAACTCATTGTAATGTTCAGAGTCAAAATAGAGCAATCTTTTGTAGCTGCTTCTGGGGTGCATTTGTCACCTTCCCCCATTCAACAGAAGAAGGCATTAGTCCAAATTTCTAAAGCTAAAATTCATTTAGGACACATACTTTAATTTGAACACACAGTCAAACGTTTCTAGGATATTAACTCCTCGGTTCTAATGAGAGCTCAAATTGACCACTTAAGCCTAAATTTAGAATTCATTTCTGTTGGTTCCGTATTTTCCATCATCTCCACTAACAGTCGAAGATGTTGAAAATGCTAGAAAGAAGTCAGCAAGGAGAGAAATCTAATTTTCTGTGCAGGACTCATATAGTCTGAATAGAATAGTGCATTCTTGTCCAATTGCACACATCTGGAGTTTCATTTGACTGGAAAAGCACATCCTGACTATGAATGGAGGGTCCAACCCTAATGTCTCCTTCTCAACTTTTAAGACTCTCAACAGCCTGCAAGGCACTTAGCCAGGCAAGGGCAAATCCCTTTTCCAGCACAGAATCTGTGGAAATTACACCTGCAGAAAAATTCAGAAAAACCTTACTCTGAGAAACAAGGAGGGAGGAGGGATACTAATCACAAATGGCATGATAGTACCCTGGAGTGATCAGCATTTACTTAATTCAACAGTCTACTCACATCCAGATGTTCCACACACATGTTCAGTGTGGTTTAATGAGCATGGATAGATGTGCCCCACGGATACGAAGATGAGACAGAATAAACCACTGAAGGGCAGTATTTTCCTCAAAAAATCCTACCTATCCTGTCCTTGCAGAGAGTAGAAAAATCAGAAGAATGCTTCTGATATGTGCTTCATTATGTTCCCAGTTCATCTGGGTTCTGAGATCAGACTGAAGCGGATGGAAACCCAGCTTCATCATGCATTATTTTAAGTGACATTGTGTGAATCACTTAACTGTACCTTAATTTCCCCATCAGTAAAAAGGGATTGTAATAGTGCCTGCTCCGTGTGATAGTGTTTATTAAGTGCATCACATAATACTTGATACAAAATAAGAACTCAATAACTGCTGTCATTATCATTGTTTTAATAGTTGTTGGTGGTATTGTTAACATTATTTTTTTTTCTATTTCCAGAATAGGGACCGATTCACCATAACTGTGAATTAAATTAAACTTGGGGATTTCCCTAAATGTTTATACTTTCCCTCTTTTTGTTCAAATAATAGAGCCTTGTTTATTCCAACTTTCAGATATTCACACAACTAAAGGAGGCCATTCCAGGTCCTTCTCGTTTCTATAGGTTGTAGGACATTGCTTCTGTAAGGTATAAATGTTCATGCACGTGTGTGTGCGCACGCGCGCGCGCACACACACACACACACACACACACACACACACAGAGCTGTAGACCATGGCTCTTTTTGTTCCCAGTCATTCGTGCATTCATTCCACAAATGCATATTTGTATACAATAGCTCTGTACTATATCTCAAGATTGCCTTGGCTGCAATCTATAGCATCTATAAGAATTAAAATTTTTACATATCTTAGATGCAGGTTGTGTGTGGGGGGTCAAGGGACATTAAGGGGACATAATTTTTTATAAGATTGTTTATTTTTCAGCTGGGGAACTGCGACAAAGCAAAATTAAGTGAGTGGTATGAAGGTGTTTGAAAGTTTGCCTTCAGGGCAGAACCTCAGGCTTTTCAGCAGGAGCTTTCTGCAAACAGCCACCTTCCCCAAACATCACTCCCTCTGATCATCCCAACACCCTGGCTGTCAGCTCACTACTTTTGCTTTGTGCCAGTGGTCTGGTCCAGGTTTAGCCATGAATCGCCATGTAGCTTGATGATGGGCCACTAGTCTTCCCTCAGGCTTTACTCCTGCCACACTGATTGGCATCTGGTCTCCTTCCTGAGATTTTGACTGACAACCCATTCCTGAGTGAAGCTTCAAATGTTTCTCTCAAGCAGCATAAGAGCTCACCTCAGCCCCACTTACCTTCATGGGCTGTTTTCTCTTCACACAAGTAATTGCAAATTAGGAACCACTTTGCCGTTATGGGTCTTCAGATCTGTGTATATGAAAATCCTCTATTGGACAGCAAGAAGCTCTGATTCCTCCTACTTTGTTGCTCCTCCTCCCTTCTGTAAATCACCCTAGAACAATTTGGATCTCTAATTAAAGGAATTATATTATTCCACAGTTACTGGCCTACTGGATGCACTAGCCTCCTCTGGAGCTTACGTCCAGAAGGCTGTTAGCTAAGTTTAGTGTCTCAACAGTTAATTGATCAAATTCCACGAATTTTCATTTTCCATAACTCACTTTTATTCAGGGGTGATGCCTTTTTTAAAATGTGATGTGATTATCATTTAACATTTGTTATTCAAACCATTTACAAAGAATTGTTTTCAGTTTTCTTTATCAAACCATGACCCTCCCATATGATCCCCTCCTATCAACTCTCTGAACCTTGATATATCAGGAAGCCTTCTTATTGACTACACTCCCCCCAACACATGTATACAACAAGCAGGCAGGGCAGTGCAAAAAACATGGGGCATATGGGCAAACAGATCTGGGTTCAAATTCTAGTTCAGCTCCTTGTATGTAATAGAAACTGAGGCAAGTCTCATAGCTTCTGGGAGTCTCACATCACTCATCTACAAATCCAGGAGATTGCCAACATTGCAGAGTTTCACTGAATATTAAATTTATATATAAATATGCACACACATACATATATATGCCATTAGATTATAGTATGTATGTGTGGAATCTGATCCCCAGTAAATACCTGATGAAAAGAATAGCTATTGTCATTATTCTTCATTGTGGAAAAGGAAAAGGTGAAATTTCCTTGAGCCAGAGGTAATGTGACCTTAGGTGTAAGGCAGCTCTTCCAGCTGATGTTTAAAAAATTAAAAAAAAAAAAAGGTAGATAAGTAAGTAGATAAAATTAATTTTAAAAATTCTTGAGACTGATATATACAAGCTAAACACATAAAATGCCCACCAACTCCAAGATTTCCTGGGTCTACCATCTGGGATCTTTTGTGCCTACAAAATTGACTTAAATTCCATGCTGTCCCTTGAACCTGAGCATCCAAATCAGAAAGGAATCCGACCTAGAGCTTGGTTATCTCCCTCTTCTCCCTTCCTTCTATTTATATAGAGTCTTCTAGCTGCAGCACTTGAAATTACAGTCCCTGAGGATTTTGGTCGGATCTTGTTCGTCGCCTGTAATGCTGCTGCCAATCTCCTGACCCGGCCAGCTCTGTGGGGCTATACCATCAAGGCTCTCACTTAAGTTTACCTCCAGCCCCACCAATGCACTAATGTACTCTATCACTCACCCTCAGCCAGGGGACTAAAAATAGCCTCTGGCTTCAATTGCTTGTTTTAAAAGGAAAAACAAAATTGAGAGAGTGAGAACAGAAATGATGACAGCTTTCCATTTCATCCTGCTGTACTAAAGACCTTCTCCAAGGGAAATGCAGTTCTTTCAATTAGCTCACCTGATCTATATCACCTAGGCTCCGCTGAGAGTTTCCACATGCTGGTGGGTAGCCTGGCTTCTGCCAAGCTTCTCCTCTCTCCTACTTGATGTCCTTCTATGCCCCAGAATCTTTTCCTGTCAGATGTGAGAGTCTAATTCACTGCCTTTCAGGGAAGTGGCAAGAGAAGCTTTCTGACAAGAGCTTATTAGAGGGAGCTCTGGTGAGACCATGCAGTTCAGAGAAACACAGTGAATGACGGATTGGGTTTCAAGTCACTTTCTACACATGTTCTGGGGCATCTGTATACTTCAGATTGTGTAACATTGTGTAACATTCATGGGGACTATCATGTAAAAATCTCATTCAAGGACCTAAGTAACTGCCCAAATCCACATTGTACCTTTTTGCTCCACCCCTACTTCAGCCCTCCATTCCTTGTAAAATACTGTGTTCTGGCTGTACCAAATTTTCTTGCCTACCTCCCCCAAGTGTTTTTCTAACAATTCTTGAAGTGCCCAGATGTCTTTCCTGCCTTCATTTTTCCACTTGTGTAATACATGAAAATCACTCTAAAATAGCATCTACTTCAAAAGTTTTCCCCTGAATTTTGTGCCCCACACAATGCTAAAATTAAAAACACAAACAAAAACCCAAAGCCCTGAATCTGTTCATTTCTTGTGACACAACACCCAATAACATATATTAATACTGTGGTAATGATGATGATGAAGATGTTGATATTGATGATAATGATAATTTAGGTGAATGGTCTTGTTTCAATATTAAAAAGTGAAATTGTTAGAGAATGAACTGAGTATATCTTAATGTTCCTGCCTCTTCAGCATGCTGAATGGCACATAATGGGAACTCAACAACTTTGGTTGAATTGGATTGAGTAATGCGTAGAGAAAACTCAAACAAAGCAATCTATGTTCTTGATTTGGTGTTTGAAACTTCAGAGTTGTTTTCATTGCAGTGACTTTTCTTTAGACCTTTTCTCCATCTTTCAAAAATAGATTATATCTTTGGAAAGTACCAGGGTAAGGGTAATTGAAGGCTTGCAAATGCAAAAGATATAGACCTTATATTTTGAACAGTTTCTTTACATCAATTTTCTTGTACTGTTTTATGGCCGGGATTTCTTACCTAAGCCAAAGCTAAGAGCATATTAAGCTGAGATTATTCATAGGTATTTTGAATCCCATTTGGCATTCAGGATTCTGATTATTTCTATTCTGTCACATTATTTCTTTCTTTTACAAAAGTAAAAATGTAGCAAGATGTACTCTTATAAGAAAAAAGAAAGACAGTGGAAGTCTACTGATAATAACTGTGGTCGTTAAGATGAGCATTGTGCTACATCATTTGGAACTTCCTTGAATTTTGACCCCTAGAAAATTAAAGTACAAGGAAGCAAGGAAAGTGGTTTATTATTCCTCTGTACATGAGAGCATCCCATTTCCAATCGTGGGTGGGATAAAGAAGCCAGCTATGATGTCACAGGGAAATAAAGAAGGAGGAGTGGCTTTGGAAACAGTCATGATATGATCCATAAAGTGTACAGTTTCAATGATAGGAGAGATGTGCATGTGTAAGCCTGCAAAACAAAGCAGTGATTTGTTTTGTTTTGTTTTGTTTTTTAATATATAGGACTTTACTAAATATACAAAGAAATGCTTTCTGGAGTCTTAGCTCTGCTAAATTTTAAACTGATTATGTGTCATTTTGTATTATTGGAATAGACATTTCAGAGGTTTTGGTGGGGGGAGGTGGATGTTGTTTGCTTGTTTTGAAGCCTTTGTAAAGGAATGGTTATCCTCACCCTTATCTCTCTTCCTCCACCATACTCCTTAAGGGTACCTACTACTGCTGGGGCCCAAATGGATAAGAACCCACAGACCAGGTGCCATGTTTTGTCATCGTAAAGGAAATAAACTAATACTTAAGCACCTCAAGCAATCCACATGTGGCACACTCACTTTGGCTTTTTGAACCAAGATTGTGATACAGTCATAACAATGAAATATTATTTTGTATAATATTTGGTCTAATCTACTATTTAGTAATGTGACCTGAGATCCACCATGGCACCTTCTGGGTTTCTCAGCCATTTGGAGCTGTGTCTAAAAGATTTAGACAAATAATTCTCAACCAAGATTGATTTCCCCATCAAGTGACTTTTGGCAATGCCTGGGAACATTTTTGTCACATCTTGGGGGATGCAATTAGCATCTATTGGGTATTACCAGGAATGCTGGTTAACATCTTACAATGCATAGGACAGTCCCTTACAACAAAGAATTATCTGATCCAAAATGTCAGCAATGCCCAGGTGGAGAAATCTGATCTAGAGCCCTTCTACTCAAATTCTGGTCCATGGACCAGCAGCATCAGCATCACCAGGAAGCTGAATAGAAGTGTAGTATGTCACCTTGTCCCCAAGATTGAATCAAAACCTTAACATAGACAAGACTCCAAAGGATTCATATGCTCATAGTTTAAGAGGCATTAGGCTAGAGTGGTAGTTCTTCACACTTAAGGGTCACAGAGTCAACTGGGTAGCTCTTAAATAAAAACAAAAATTACCCATACTTGCCACACCCTTGGAAATCATGATTCACTGGTCTGAGGTGGTACTCCTGGCAGCAGTAGCTTTTCGAAGCTTCTTAGAAAATTTTAATGTTCCACTAGGTCCAGGTCCCTGGTCTAGTACAGCTCAGAGTGGGAAGAACATGCTTAGAATATACAGATATCTCGGAATTCTTGGGACAATCTGGTTTGTATCATTTGTCCTAAAATATTATAGCACCCCTTTTCACTCTCAAATGTGTCCTGAGCTTGGAGTAAGCAACAATTTCTTAAAAACAAACAAAAATGTACTAATCATAAAGGATCAAACAAGATAAATTAGATCTTATTAAAATCAAGAACTTCTGTTTATCAAAAGATACCATTAAGATTGTGAAAAGGCTATCTACAGAGTGGGAAAAAGATATTTTCAATGTATATATCCAACAAATAATTTGCGTACACTGCATATATAAAGTACCCCAACAAATCAATAAGAAAGAGACAAGACAACACACTAGGGCAAAAGACTTGAATGTGTGCTTTATAAAGGAAGCTGTGCAAATGGATAATCGGCTTAAGAAGACCTGCTCAACTTCATCCACCTTCATGGAAATGCAAATTTAGACCACGATAAGCTATCAATACAAACAAGTTACAATGACTAAAATGATAAAGACTGATGCTTCCAAGTATTGCTAGGATGTGGAGCAAGAAGAACCTTCAGCCTTGCTAATGGAAGAATAAATTGATAAAACCACTTCAAAACGTGTTTTTCCAGTTACCTACCAAAGTTCAGCATATGTATATATACATATATATATATATATATACACACACATGATGAATACTCCTACTCTTAGATATATACCCAAAAGAAATAGATACATACGCTCATCAAAATACATGTATTAAATTTCCCATAGTAACACTATTAGTAACAGTCCAATATTGGAAACTACCCAAATGCCCAGCAGTGGAATGAATAAATAAGTTGTAATATGTTCACAACGATGAAATATACAGCAACAAGCATGGATGATGTTCAACTAAACACAGTGATATGGGTGAATCTCTCAAACATAATACTGAGTGAAAGCAACTAGACAAAAGAGCACATACTCTATGAGTTCATTTATAAAAATAGGCAAAAGTAATCCATCCACTTACAAGTCCAAGCAGCAGTTACCCTTATATACATTCAATGAATGGTATATTGTGTGCATTCTTGAAAGTGTATACAACAATTGAATTATTTTTTAAAGTGTCCTCTATTGGATGATAACGTTCACAGCCAACTTAGTGTGATGGAATAGCCTCAGGTCAGCAACGTTGGGCCTGAAGAGCAGTCATTCAAAGTCTACCCAAGGTGGTAGCACTCCCTCTATTAGCTTCTGTAGGTGCCCAGGGAGAACTGAGATGATTTCACACCGATCCTCTTTAGAATAGCCATTCTCTACTGAAGCTGAACATAAGAATCATCTGGTGAGTTTCTAAAACTCCTGGCAATTCAATCAGTAACTTTTTTACCTCCCCTGGTAATGACAGTGTGCCCAGGGCTGGGAACCACTATCTTAGCCTCACATCTCTGCAGTCATCCATATGGCTGCTTCAGCACAGTTATTGTGATGGTGCTGATGGGAATTAGATGGATGCCCTCAGTTCCCTTACGACATTCATTCATTTGTTCGCTATCTCAATAAGCATGCAATATTTACTAGGTCCTGTGTTAAGCGCTAGGTGCCAGGCCAGGGTCATAAAATTAGATTGTAAGCCTCTGGGAGCAGAGACCAAATATTTTTAGTTCTGAGTTACAATCTCAATGTCAAGCTCTGGTGGTACACACAATGAGCCTCAGAAGAACGCTGGAGAACTTTTAGGGGAATAAGGGTGGGGAAATTACTTTAGGTGAAAGAAGCAACATTGTGAAGGTGGGGAACCATTTCTTGTCATCAAAGTGAAGTGACCATTTTCTAATTTCAGGGTATCAGGAACCTCAACAATTCTAGAAATGGAAACTGTAACTCTAATAATAATAATAATAATAACTGTGTCATAAATAACTAGATTTTACCTTTATTTTTCTCTCTCTCATCATTTTATCCTCAGTGCTCAGCACAGTGCCTGACATCCTAGAATTGGTCAGTAAATATTTGTTGAATAAATTAACAATTGAACAAGTGAAAGAAAATATTCTCTCAGGAAAGGAAGGATGAATTAACATTTATTGAATACCAAACACGCTCCGTGCACATGCCAGACACCTCCTGTCCTTAGTGCCGTTTAATAGTCATGGCACATTGTAAACGGGTGGCATGATTATCCTTCTCTCAAAGCTTAAATAAAATATGAAGCCCAGAGAGTATAAGGAATGTCCCAAGATCACAGGGCTATTTGGCAGCACCCAGATTCAAATTGCAGGGTTGCAATTTGGTGCCCCTGCTCTGGGCATCACACTCCACAGAGCAGCAGGACAGCAATGAGCCTGGGACATGATCCATCCAGGCCCATCTGGCTCCTGCTCTCCTCTGAGGCCGAATACTTTACCTCACGTATCTACCACCACCAAGCCTGCATTCCTCTCATCGCTCATATTTATAATTCAGCATCAAATTATCTTATTAACAACATGCTGATTAAGTTATGATAGAGGTGCCACTATGGAATCAGAGGTATTTCCATGGAAACTAAGTGGCAACTCCCTCTCCCCAACCCTGCAGTTTTATTTGAGTCTCCTGAGGAAGGAAAGGAAAAGTACAGAATTTTGAGACTAGCCAGTTCTTGTTGAAATATAAACTCCAAAGCTGCCAGGAGAAAAGTGAGTAGAAAACCCTTTGGCGCTGGCTGGATCTTCCCTCCCTCTCCCCTTCCTTTCTCCCTCTTTTTTCTCCTTGCCTTTTTCTTCTTCCTTCACACTCTCTGGGCTCTCCCTTCTCTCATAAATGTTTCCCCTTTGACTGTAAATCCAGAGCATAGCACTGAAACCACAGCCCTCAAAAGTCACTTCCATCTGGCCTGAGAAGTAGTGGGCTCCAGAGTCTTTATGGAAATTTTCAACTTCTAACTAGTTACAGATCTAAATAAAGTCTTTACTTAGAACTGTAGGTTCATTAAGGAACTGTCTGGATTCCTGTGTGCTATATTTTCTTCTTTGCTTAACTTTTTTATTAGTCTAGGTTCTCCAGAGGAACAAAACCAATAAGATAGATGGATAGATAGATGATAGAGTTTTTATATATATATATATATATATATATATATATATATATATAACAGGATATATTACTTCTATATCTGTATATCTATATGCATCTGTATCTATCTATCTAGAGAGAGATTTACTGAAAGGAATTGGCTCATGTGATAAAGAAAGCTAATAAGTTCCAAAATCTGTAGTCAGCAAGCTGGAGACCCAGGAGAGCCAATGGTGTAGTTCCAGTCCAAACCCAAGTTTGAAAGAAGGAGAAAACTGTCCTAGCTCAAAGACAGTCATGGAAAGAGAAAGAAGTCTTGCTTACTCAGCCTTGTATTCTAGTCAGGTTTTCAAGGGATCGGACGAGCCCATCCTTATTGTGGTGGGCAATCTGCTTTACTCAGGCTACTGATTCAAATGTTAATTTCACCCAGAAACGCTCTCACAGACATATCCAGAAATAATGTTCAGCCAAATATCTGGGCCCCCCATAATCCAATCAAGTTGACACATAAAACTAACCATCACAACTTCCATTTTAGCAATTTAACCATTGTTCCCTTCCATAATCTTATAGCCTGCCTTCTGAGAGTGTGTTCATTGACTTCAACCAGATTTTCTGTTGTTATCTCTCTCAGTCTCAGAGTCCAGTCCCCACAACCCACCAATTCTAGACTATCCCTGAGACAGACCTGCAGACCACTTCCATTCCCTTCCAATCTGACTCATTACCGGCTCCAAAGTAGGGAGAGTTCTCCTCTCTTGGTATCTGTTGAACAGTAATTCCCAGAGTGTGTTCAGAGCATGATAGTCTTCATGGCAAGTTTGTAGGAACATGATAGGTAAATAGGTGCTGAAGAGATGCATAAATGTGAAATATCTATAAAATAGTTCCAAGTGCAAAATGTTGAGAAGCACCAAGTATCATATCCTTCTCTTAGATTTTTATGATTTACTTTTTATTTTTTATAATGCATATTACAGGGTAAGGGCTCTGAAAGGCATTTATTCATTTCCTCATTGAGTATCTATTGAGTACCAACCATGTATAAGGCACTGTTGTAAGCACAGGAAAGATAGTTATGTAGGAAATAGGTCCTGCTCTCAGGAAGCTTGTGTATTGATTGAGGGGAAACAGATAGTAAATAATTAAGTACTATAAAGACAAATAAAATGGGCAAGGAGCTAAATCATTGGGAAACATGCTGTTCTATAAAGGGCCATCAGAGAAGCACCTCTGAAAAACTGATATTTGAACAAAACCCTAAATGAAGAGAGGGAGTAATGTGTGGGCATATTATAAAGGAGTCATAAAGCAGTCCTGAATAGGAGTATTGTTCATAGGTTTAAAAAGTGACAAGAGCTGCGTGGCTAGAGCTTGGTGGGAAGGCAGGCTGGAGAGGAGGCTAGTGACGTAGCAAGAGGCCAGATTATTATCTACTGTTTTACAGGCGATGTAAGGATTGTCGGGACTTATTATGTGACTCAGGAGGTGGTGGGTGGGGGGATCTGAGAAAAAGAGTGACATAATCTGGCTAGCATTTTCAGGGATCAATGAATGTGGCTTACACATTGCAGGGAGGCACGAGGTGAGTTTGGAAGTTACCATACTTGTCCAGATGTGACACAACTGGGCTTTGGGCTAAATGTGCAATAGTGGAGGTGAGGAGAAGTGGGTAGATTCTGAAAGTACTTCATTCTCCAGTGAGAAATTTGATTAATTCCATATAATCAAGGATTTCGCAAATTTACTTGACCATTGGCCTCTTCTCCAGTTGACTCTCCAATTATTTTTTGACTAAACAGTTCAAATACAAATTATAGTTAGTATATTAGCCTCTGATTAGTAAATATTATACAGTTTATTTTTATATCTAGTATATTTCTATTTCAGATTATTCTTTTGTTTTCCTGTGTGTATACAAGTATCCCTAAGGCTGGTAACATAAGTCTACCACTAATAGATTTAAGTGGATTTGTTTTTCTCTTTCTGTATGTGAAAATCTATGAGTGTGGTTCCCCCTAATATGGACTAGAGGCTTCCTTGTGAGTGGCTACATTGTTACTTCTGCCCAAAGTAAGGGTCTGTCTGTGTTCCACCTTCAAATTCCTATTCATCCTTCATAGTTCCTTCCTCTGTGAAGCCCTTCATGAACATACATGAACAGGCAGGTGCTCCCTGCTGGGTAACTTCAGGGTGGCCTGAGCCTATGTCCATTTTAGCATTGCTTCCTGACATCAGTGTGCTCTGAATATGTGGACAGACTTCCCCACTGCACTGTGAGCTTTTTTTTTTTTAATTAATTAATTAATTTTTGGCTGTGTTGGGTCTTTGTTGTGTGGGCTTTCTTTGGTTGAGGCGAGCGGGGGCTACTCTTTGTTTTCAGTGGGCTGGTTTCTCATTGCAGTGGCTTCTCTTGTTGAGGAGCACAGGCTCTGGGCACGTGGGCTTCAGTAGTTGTGGCACGTGGGCTCAGTAGTTGTGGCTTACGGGCTCTAGAGCACAGGCTCAGTACCTGTGGCACATGGGCTTAGTTGCTCTGTGGCATGTGGGATCTTCCCGGACCAGGGCTTGAACCTGTGTCCCCTGCATTGACAGGCAGATTCTTAACCACTGCACCACCAGGAAGTCTCAGCACTGTGAGCTTCTTGAGGCAGGGATTGTGTGTATCCCTCCCTGTATCTTCAGACCCTCCCACCACGCATGGCACAGAGCAGTTAGGAACAAATGCCTGATGAGTGACTAAAAAGGTTTTATTATTTATTTGTTTAAGAAATAAGAATTTGTTGGTTTAAGAAATATTTATTTAGTGCTTTCTAGACTCAAGGGTTGGTTTAAGAAATATTTATTTAGTGCTTTCTAGACTCTGATGCTACATGTACACACACATATACATACACTCTTATATTATATATATATACACATATATTTGTATACATATGTATATATTCATCTATTGAAAGAGATGATCAAGTCAGTAGAGTTTTTCAAGGCATGATGCATACTATAAAAATTACAAGGTGTTGATTGAGCATAGAAAAACTTTAGGCAATGGTAATTCTTTCAATGGAAATTCTCCCAAAAGTAAGCAGGAGGAAAATCTAGAAAGCAGGGAATGTCATATGTTTTCAGAAGATAATTAGTTCAGAATGATTGGAAGTCCTACAGGGGGCATGGTAATAAATAAAAGCAGAGGGGTAGATTAGAGCTTGGACACTATCCAGTGGATACAATGGGTGCAGATTGTTGTAGCTTGAAAAAAAATGTTACTTTGTGAAATGGTTGAATTCAGTTTATTTGGGCTTTCTCCCCAGTTTTTCCTACAGTTGTTATTGAGTCTGAAGTCAACATTTTCTTCAACCAGCACATGGAAAAGTTTCAGAAGATAAATATATTGAACAAAAGGCTCAGGGCACTTAATCAGAGAACATGGGAACCTGGGAACATGATATCTATCTCATAAAGATAATAAAAACAAAGGGACTAATGAATTGGTGTGGTGATGTCATTCAGTGGTAGATGGGATTGGACTGATTTAATGCTGGGAAATGTTATTTATGTTCCCAGATTTCTCTCAGTTGGTTTACCTGAAATTCTTGTGTTATTGTGAGGAAAAAAATTGATACTGGATACAAGTGGCAAAAAAGGCAGCTACAATTTGCGTGAGGATAAATCATAATTATCTTTATCATAATTATCATCAGTATTTCTTTGCTCAGCCAATTAAATATACTTCACATTTTCTTTTTCTCTTTAGACCTAAAATTTGATACAACAATAGCAGTGAGCCTGTGCTTTTAGGGGATATATTAAATATAATAAAAATGATTTATATTAAAGTTAGTATCTAATAGCAGTAGTAAGCTTCTTTTGTCTTATAAGAAATGCCTTTTGTGAATGGTATTTTCAGGTTATATTTCCCTCTTTTTAAGCAGTCCTATAAAAAAAAATTCTGTTTTATATAGCCAGTAATTTTTGAGGACAGAGTATGTTCTCTCGTTAATGTCTCCTTGAAACATTCATTAAATAATTGAACATCAGAAAAAAGGTTTATCTCCATATGAACTTATATGTGCTAATAATGTTATTGAAAAATAAAGGAGAAAGTATGTTTCTTAAAAAGACATTTTTTTAAAAGACTGACCATATTTTCTGTTGTTCAGAGTGAACGTAGCCTTGTCAAGGAAAGACGAATGCTTGTGATGGTTTTAAAAATGCCCGAGACTAGGCATTTTGTCTGAATGAAAGCACACAGCATGAATCTGGGGTAAATCTCACAGTCTTCCCTGTTAAGTCTTTCTCTTTCTTTTGTATTCTCATCCTCTCTCTCTCCCCCTCTCTCCCTCCCTCCCTCCCATCTCCTCCTCCTCCTTTCCTCCTTCTCCCCCACCCCTGTGCCCCAATTTATATTTCAAACCTCTTTCAGTTTTACAACTGCATGGGCCTTGAAATACTTAATACCTTCTGTTTTATAGATGAGAAAAATAAGATCTATGGGAAAAGGAAACATCACAGCCACTACAAACAAATAATTGATAGATTATAGTTGTCTACCAAGTGCCTACTGACCACTTATATATGTATTAAGATAGGAATGTGTATGTATGTGTGTGTGTGTGTAAACACGCACACACACACACACACACACACACATAGGGTTGGCCAAAAATTTCATTCTGGTTTTTCATATTACGGAAAAACCAGGTCGAACTTTTTGGCCAACCCTATCTATCTATCTATCTATCTATCTATCTATCTATATTTCACTGATTGAAACACATGGCAATTTTCCAGTATCTGGGAATTTGGAGAGGGTGTATTACCCATCCCCATCCTTTCCTCAATTTCAATAAAGTTAAAGGGTAAGAATTCCCATAAAGCAGTTAGTCAAAGGAAGATGCCTGCATCAAATTAATCAACATTATTCCACAGACCAAGGGCTTTGAAAGCAGAAAAACATGACATCCAGGTCCAATTCCTTCACTTATCTACCCCTGGATACTCAGTTTTCTGAGCACTAAAATAGTGACATCCAACATGTGGAGTTATTGAGCTGTTTAACGAAATGGACTGTATATTAAAGACCAGTTAATGCACTTATCCTGAGATTCTTAACCTAGAAACAAAAACCCTCCAGGGAGGGGCTTTGGGAGTCCTTAGATGAACTTCAGGCATGCCTAACCCTTTGATAGTCTGAGCATTTTTCTGCATATAAGCATTCTTTTCTTTGGGAAAAAAATCCCTCACTATTATTAGATTTTCAAAGATGTGTTCCCAATTATTTTAAGAAAACTGACATAAATAGAAGCTGTAATTGCTGGTGTTAATAATAATTATTATAACCACAATGACATTACTAATATTTCACTACAAACAAATAATATTATTATGATTATTAAGACTCAGTTCCTTGCATATGAGCCAAAACTGGTGGATGAATCACATTTAAATCATTGGATGCTTTGCTTTTACCAGGTAGAATGTTCCAATTTCTTCTTATTACATGAGCCCTTGAGGTCTTGTTTCACTCTAATCCACAGAGGAACTCATTTCCCCAGAAAGGCAGGCTAATGAGGTCTGCTTAATTTATAGCTGAGTACATTTACGTGCTCTCTTCATTAACGGGGATGCCTGTTTAATTCAATAGAATCCTGCATGTGGTACACGTAGAAGACACCAGGACCTGTCCACTCCACATCCATTTATTACCCTGATGCCTCCAACATACACAAACAAACCATGTTTTACAAACTGCTTAGAGATTTAAGTTGCATTGTACATTCTGTTGTAGCAAAAGGGGTGATTTAAAATCATTACGCCTAAAATTTAGGCTTTGGTATGCTTTGAAGTCAAGAGGAACAATTTGTCAGCTGGTTGGTCTTTTGCTTCTAAAGCTAGTTAACTGATCAGTCTAATGTCAGAGGAGCAGAGACAAATGGGAGACATTTTACCATGTGGGAAACTGTACATGAAGATAAATCCAACATCCTGCTTCATTTCATCTGCAGTTATCTTTGCAGTAATTGCTTTGGAACGCTCATGGTACTCTTTGCATAAAGGATGTATTGGAATCTTTAAGTTCTTTAAATTCTTGCATTGAATCTTGCTTTGTTCCATTTTGGGGTAGGGAAGGCCATAATCTCTCACTTTATTTTTTATTTATGTTTGGTTGCATTGGGTCTTCGTTGCTGCGTGCAGGATTTCTCTAGTTGCTGTGAGTGGGGGCTACTCTTCCTTGCAGTGCGTGGCCTTCTCATTGTGGTGTCTCTTGTTGTGGAGCACGGGCTCTAGGCACACAGGCTTCAGTAGTTGTGGCACGCAGGCTCAGTAGTTGTGGCTCTCGGGCTCTAGAGTGCAGGCTCAGTAGTTGTGGCACACAGGCTTACTTGCTCCGCAGCATGTGGGATCTTCCTGGACCAGGGCTCGAACCCATGTGTCCTGCACTGGCAGGCAGATTCTTAACCACTGCACCACCAGGGAAGCCCCCATAATCTCTCACTTTAAATGCACACTTGGCAACGAACAAAGCTGGGATTCTTGATTGGTTGTTTACTGTGTAATTAATTCACACATTTCTGAAATTTCCTGACATATTTGCAAAGTAAATCTTTAGTGAATTTGTTGTATTCCTTGATGAATTTGTTTGATTTTTTTTAATAGATCTTTATTGGAGTATAATTGCTTCACAATACTGTGTTAGTTTCTGTTGTACACCAAAGTGAATCAGCCATATGCATACACATGTCCCCATATCCCCTCCCTCTTTAGCCTCCCTCCCATCCTCCCTATCCCACCCCTCTAGGTATGCAAAGCACTGAGCTGATCTCCCTGTGCTATGCTGCTGCTTCCCACTAGCTAACTAAATTGATACAACCACTATGGAAAACAGTATGAAGGTTCCTTCAAAAACTAAAAATAGAACTACCATATGACCAGCAATCCCTCTACTGGGCATATACCCTGAGAAAACCACAATTCAAAAAGAGACATGTACCACAATGTTCATTGCAGCACTATTTACAATAGCCAGGACATGGAATTTATTTGGTTTTTGCTATGAACATAATGATGAAACTGGATCTAGAGTAACAGCTTCCCCATGAATAGATTTAGTTACACCAGCTGTTCTAGTTACCTACTGCTGCATAAAAAACTAGTCTCAAACTAGTCGGCTTAAAAAAACAGCCATGTGATTATACTCATAACTTTGTGGATCAGGAATTGAAACTGGGTAGGAACAGCCAAGGTCACTTCCTGGTATTCAGCTAGCAAATGGACCTTAGGGTCCAATACACCTTCACTCGAGTGGCTGGTGCCCTGGGTGGGATGGGGGAGGGGTTGGGACAGGAAGGCTGGGCTCCTCTGGGACTGTCAACCAGAGCACCTATATGTGGCCTCTCCAGCAGGCAGTATTAGGTGATCAGACTTCTTATTTGGCTGCTCAGGGCTCTTAGGGAGGAGCAGAAAGGTGTCTCCAGCCATCTTTAATCTACCACACCAGCACATATCAATTCTTTACACGCTTCATTAACAAATTGTTTTACCTCCATCACCTCAAGCTTCTATGATATGTGCTAGAATTTTCAGCAAGATGGGTGGTGGGGAGAGAGGAACGGTGATTAATTAGATAGCTATTATTCCGATAGCAATGGCAGGCTGCATTTGCTTAACTCTTAGCAATAATGCTGCTTTAGGAAAACCAATAAGTAAATTTCTTGCCTAAAAAAAAGAGATTAGAAACTTTTATAGGGGAAATTGATTGTAGTTTTCTTCCCCTTCTTTGGCATCCTCTCCTCCATTTTTAGATTGAGAGATTGCTTTGGAAAATAACTATTTTTTTTTCCATGACTCTATAAACAGAAAATTGTTTGGGTGATTTTTACTGATTTTGAAGGCAATCTTTTTTTTCACAGTGTTAGTCTCACATTGATTTTTTTAATTTAATTTTTTATTTTATGTTGGATTATAGTTGATTTACAATGTTGTGTTAGTTTCAGGTGTACCACAAAGTGATTCAGTTTTACATATACATGTATCCATTCTTTTTCAGATTATTTTCCCATATAGGTTATTACAGAATATTGAGTAGAGTTCCCTGTGCTATACAGTAGGTCCTTGTTGATTATCTATTTTATATGTAGTAGTGTGTATATGTTAATCCCAAACTCCTAATTTATCCCTCCCCCCCAACCTTTCCCTTTTGGTAACCATAAATTTGCTTTCAAAGTCTGTGAGTCTGTTTCTGTTTTGTAAATAAGTTCATTTATATCATTTTCTTTTAAGTTTCCACATATAAGTGGTATGATATGATATTTGTCTTTCTCTGTCTCACATTCATTTTAGATTTCAAGCCATCTGTTTGTCCATCATCCTAGGAGATTGGGATATATTTTACAGAGTGCTAGACACAGAACAGCCTCTCCACAAATAAACTCTTAATCCATGAACACTTTATTAAGCATCTGTCAGGCACTCTATGCAAATGAGAAAAGCAAACGAGAACAAATGAAACACAATCTCAAGAATCTTGTTGTTCGTTTTAGTTTACCGATGAATATACAATATATATAATATATAAAAATATATTGCAAAGCAAAGAAAAAAATAATTTAGTTTTGTTTTTAGAGGAACTTGAATGATTTAAGTTAGAATTGCATTTTCCCAGTTGACTAGCAGGATGGTTTTGGACAGTTCTTATAGCTTCTATTTTCCTGTCTCTGAAGTGAGAGCAACAACTGGTAGAATTGTAGTCTTAAATGATAGTGATGCAAAGCTTTGATTCTCAACCAATCTTTCATGTGCTTAAAAATCACCTAAAATCTGGTACAAAGGTACTGTGGTCCAAAGAAGGAGGGCCTGTGATTCCACATTTCTAACAAGCTCCCAGGTGAGGCAGATGCCACAGGCCCACGGACCACAGCTTGAATACCGAGGCTGCAGAGAATCTAATATTGATAAATATGAATACGCACTGAGAAATGTTGTTTCCTGGTCTCCACTTCCTTCGTCTCCCTTTAGAAATTTCTACAAGACAGGAATGGATTTTTGTATTTGTCCCCCATCTCCAATTTGTTGAGTACTCAGTTGTATTCCTTATTTAAAATATTATGGCTCCTGCACTTGGTTTAACTCTGCTTGACATTCAGTGATTTGTGATTCTCCTCTTTCCTGAGCATGCTTATAAGAGGACGGCCTTGGGATTGAAAACTCTCGCTGTCTAGACACAGGGACAGACTTTCTGTGGAAGAACTGTGAATGGACATTTTATACTCAGTGTTTTTTCTTTCCTTCTTTTTTCCCTTTTTTTCTTTGTCTTCATATGCTAATAGAATCAACATCCTCGTTTGCCATTTTAATGTTTCTTAGGAAGCTTTATCTCAGAGTTTCCTATAGTTTTTATGATCATTAGCATTAGTTTTCTGGGTGAATCAGAGATTTCCTGTTACAATACCACGAGGTTTCTCAATAGACCCTCCTGGCTCCCTGGTGAGTTTTTTGAACGACTTTATTATAACAAAGTTGATTTGGAGCCAGAGAGGTAGAACTCCAGTGCGGGGCTTTCTTTTGAGTTTTATGGGTTTTTCTCAGAAGTCTAATGCCAGTTTAATGAAGTTTTATAGCTATTAATACTCCACCACTCTTGCTGCAGTAAGAAATATGTAACTAAACAATAACTTGGAATAGGTAAATTCATGATTAAGTTACACTAAAAGATAATGTCTCTGGGTCATAGTTCATAATTTCCAAATGTACATCATTTAGAATGATTGGTAACTTCAGCCTTGTAACTCTTTCAAGGAGAAAGGCTATGAGTTTAAATCACTACAGTAAGCTGACAGTGAGACTCATATTTTCTGAGCTAAAGATATATTTTTATGGCCACACAGTGGACTCTGTTTATCACTCATCATAAACCATAGGAAACCATTTTTGTTTTAACTTAGGTACTCAGGCTTTTGTCATGTAATCTGTATCTTTATTTCCCCTTTCCACTTTTGCTGGTCCATTTTCAACAGCTCCCAATTGTCTTCCATTTCCTGAAAATGGCTCGTATTTTATATCTCAGCTTCTTTAAAGGTATTTCATCCTAGTTGAGGTCACCTTAATTTACACCTTAAATTATGATTCGAAAGCCAACTTCAATGCTACTGATGCTGAGTAATCCTGCTAAAGAGTCCAATTTTAAAATAATGAATAGTCTTATCCTGAAATGCCAGGCATAAGAAACCCATGAATTTTGCATATCTCTTTAGTACTTTTACTTATTGAATTACATGTCTTCCCTTCCTTTGAGCCACTTACTCAATTATGCTTCATTTTACTGCCTACTCTGGTTCTGGAGTCTGTCCCTTCCTAAAGATCATAAGTAAGTCACTTTTTCCCAGACTACCAACAGCCCCAAATTATTTGAAAGTTAAATGACTGTGGAATTTGGGGCTTGATGGTTTTAAAGCCATCTCAATTATGCTTATTAAAATGGAAGATCTTGTCAAAATAAATTTCTTCCTTCCTTCCTTTCTCTCTCTTTCTCTCTCCCTCTCCCCCCACCCCCTTCTCCCCATCAGTCAATCTTCCTGCTCACCGAGACCCATATTTTTGTTGCCTGATTTTACACAGTCTGTTCAGGGATACACACTGGGGAGTGAGAGGCCACAGCCCCATAGACAGGGTAGGGAAGGTAATGGGCACAGAAGTCTCCTTGATGAAAAACACTGCACCTTTAATTCATATGCATTTATTAAAATGCACTTTGTAATCTATAAATGGCAAAAAAAAAAAGCAAATAGACATAGGGTGTTACATCATAATGAAAATGGGTTTTTTTCTCATAATTTCTAGGCAATAAAAGAAAGCTTTGGTTCAGTCTTCTTATATAAATAAAAAAAGAAAGTGGGCCTATTCTTAAGTATCATAGGAGATAAAAATCTGCATATTTTTCTTCTGAGTGCTCTTGAAAGGTCGGTTTGATTCCTTTTACCTTTGTTTTCTCATTCAGCTCTATCTACCTTTCTATTGCTCTTATCTGTTTACAGGCTTGTCTTATCTTTCTAAACCTGAACAGTTTAATACCATAGCTATTAGTGACACATTACAGTGGAGCATTAGAGCTACAGCTAGTCCAAATTGAGATGTGGACACTGGATTTCAAAGACTTAGTACAAAAAGAACAGGATGCAGAATACATTAATGACACATTAATTACATGTTGAAATGATACTATTTTGGATATATTGGATTAACTAAAATATATTAGAATTCACATCATCTCTTTCTTTTTACCTTTCTAGAAATTTTAAAAATTACATATGTGGCTCTCATTTTAAGCTTGCATTTTACTTCTCTTGGAGAGGGCTATTCTAAACCATAAGCGCTTCTAAAGCAGGAATTAGATCTTATTCTTTACCAAATAACCAGTGAGTAGATCAGAAGGCACTTAGGGTTATTAAATGACTCAATGGTTATATTGATTAAATTATTATTTATTCCAATTTATACCTCACTCCTAAATATAGCTATATTCTTCAGGTTATATACATGTATGAAAATCATGTTTTATGTTTTAGCTCAGTTTCTGGCCTCTGGTATTCTTGAGTGGGTTGCAATTAGGCCAAAAGATTGATTCTGTCAGCACTAGGGCATGCCATAAGGGCTGTCTCGGCCCTCAAGTCTATTGCTTTCCATTGCAAGCAACCTCATCAATTTAATCCAGAATATTGTGCAAACATGATTACATCCTCTGTTTATCATAGTACAAAAATGACTGGGAAATACAGTGTGTATTTTATATGATGGAATTGAACTTCTTTATATTTAGAAGAAAGAACTCAAAAATTAATTTAACCATGAACTCTACTATAATCTTTTCTTTCCTTTTTAAAACCATTAGAATTGGTGGACATCAGTCTGAGGGTTAATCTCACTTTAGAATGTTATAGACTGAGTATTTCAAATTGGTATTGTTTCCTTTCAAACCTCTCTGAATGTGGTAGGTATAAATAGCATTATTTCTCTGGAGTATATTATCTTTCTGGTTTGATTAAGCACATCCTAGGCCATGAAGATCCAATTTATTGGGTACTCTGAGACAGTGCAATGTTAGAACTTTGGGCATAATCCTATGCCAACCTGAAGTAATGACTATGATTAGACTTATTTTGCAGTAGAGGAAACCAGTTCATACAGCTGTTCTGTTATGTTTTGGGACATTGAATCTGAGCCTGTATGTATCCAGTGCCTTTGCCATATTTCATAACTGTGCTTCTTAGGGGAAAACAAGCAAACTAAAAGAATATTAATTGCTGTTATAATTTATTGAGGTATAAATTTGAGTCTGTCTTCCCTGTAGTTTTTCTTCCCTTTTAATTTCTTGCCTTGGAAATTTTGTAAGACAGAAAACGGTTGCTTGAGTCCAAAGTTTAGTCCTAAGTACTGAAAAGAAAATGCTGTGTGTTTTACAGGGAAAGCAGGGAGGAAAGAGAGCAGAGATTACCCAAATCAGAAGGAGGCAGGACTGTTCCCCAACACACAGGGTCCTTGGCTTTCATGGGAGTCTCTTGCCTCATATTCAATAAGGAGGCAGCAGAATGCTGGACCTAAAAGGAAGTACGCTGTTCTTTCAGGCAGGGGAAAGAACATAGATACCATGGCCCGTGGGATTGTCACCAGTGCTGAGTGTGATATGTGATTTATAACAGGAAATATATATTTGGTCTTTGTTCCCTTTTCTGTCACACAGTTCCCAAAACCCTTGGAATTTCCTAAGTGATGAGAGCAACAAAGGTGTCTTTTGTTGTATGAGAGAGGTGGCTTTTGGATCCCACCTAAGAATGAGGATTGGTTGCCAGGAGAACCAACCAAGTGATTAGAATGTTGGAAATTTCAGTCCCACTCCCCTGACCTCTGGGGAAGGGAGAAGGAGGTTGAATCACTCCCTAATGGCTGAAGATTTAATCAATCATGCCAGTGTAATGAAGCCTCCTTAGAACCTAAAAGGATTAGGTTCAGAGAGCTTCCAGGTTGCTGAACACTTGGAGATGTGGGGAGAGTGGCATTCCCGGAGAGAACATGGAGGCTCCTCGACCCATACCTTGTTCTATACATCCTTCCATCTAGCTGTTCCTGAGTTATATCCTTCTATAGTAAACCAATAATCTAGTAAGTAAAATGTTTCTCTGAGTCCCATGATCTATTCTAGCCAATTAATCAAACCCAAGGAGGAGGTTATTAGAACCTCCAATCTATAGCCGGTCTGTCAGAAGCACAGGTGACAATTTGGACTTTGGATTGGTATCTAAAGTCGGGGCCAGGGAGGACAGCCTTACAGGACTGAACCCTTAACGTGTGAGATCTGGCACTGTGTCCAAGGAGACAGTGTCAGAATTGTTTTGAATTGTAGGGCACCCAGCTGATGTTGGAGAATCGCTTGTTGGTGGGGGAAAACCCTCACACACTGGAATCAGTGTCAGAATTATACTAGGATATGGCAGGGCACTAGTAGGATAGAGGTGAGACAGCACTGGCAAAAACACTTCCCTTATCCCATAAAAGCTTTTGTGCATCCCCTGTCTCCTTTTGCACAAACTTCAAACCCATCTAGGACGAGTCTCAGGAAAAGCAATGGGGGTCACAGTGGGACCCACATGATGCAAGTGGCTGCTCTTCCACCAAGCAGGCTCCATAGCTTCGTTAACTGTCCCCACCATTGACATTCTAGCAAAACTCTGCGAGTGCTTGCTCTCTCTCTGAAAGAACAGTATTTCTCAGAGGGAGGAAACACAGTCCTTTTCAAGTCAGCTACATCTCTCTTTGTGCCCTCTGATCTACCCCCAGTGCTTAGCACTGTTTATCAACCTTAATCAACATGAATGACAGAAAACCTGATAATAGACCAGGGCTGGTACTGCTGGTGGGGGTGACCTCTTTTGAAACATCAGCCCTGAATAAGCTGTATTTACATTTCTTTGGGCTCCAACTTTTCAAAGATTGCCATCTTCCACATAGGAGGGATGAAAGTAAAAGTTATTTTGGTATGCATCCAAAATTACATCTTAGGACAGCATTGCAAACCTTCCCTGTGCCTCCTCCGAGCTGAGGACTCCTGTGTCAGGATAAGGAGACACCAGTGAAGCAGCTGCTGTAAGCATCACACACCTTCAGTCTTGGAAATATTAAAATCCATTAAAAAACAAACAAGGACACAAGGTACGTTTTAATTAGTTCAAAGATGCCATATAAACCTATGCTGTAATATAAACCACAGGTAGGATTCTAGGTCAGAAGAACTGGGTCAGACCCCTGTTCTGTTACTTTTGTCGGTTTCCTTGGGGAAGCCCCCTGATGTCTCTGAGGATATTTCATGGTGGATATAAAAGAGAAAATGATACTTTTGTTCAGTGAGAATTGAGTGATGTAATGGACAAACATATGTCAGCCACAGTACAATTGTAGGAGTTCAGAACAAGCCTCACCAAAGTGTACCACTTTCGCATGAGGATTATTTTGATCTAAAACCAATTGAGACTGTGCTTTCAAGAGAAACTACTGCCCTTCCCTTAACTATCTAGAAGAATTCAAATTGGGGATTTTTCCCAGAAGAGAGTTATTAGCGTACATAAATTTTACCTAAGTTGTCTCATCTATATGGCAGGGAAAACATCTAGTTTCCAAACGTCTGCTCCTCTTCTTTTTATCCTGTGAATGACTCGTCTGTTCTTTGGCCGCCCCTGTCCCATTCCTTAGCTCAAGATGGCATACAGACCTCATTTTACCTGTCTCTGACCCTCTCATGTACGTGAGAGTCCCATATGTATGAAATTAAATTTGATTTTCTCCTGTTAACCTGTCTCACATCTGTTTAATGCTTAGACCAGCCAGAAGAGCCTCAAAGGACAGAGGAAAGTTTTCTTCCTCCCCAACACAACATTCGGCACGTATTAAGTACTTCAGAAACCTTAACTTCCTCCCATTTCTTTATTTTCTCCTTACCTTAATTAGGACTCTCTCACCAGAAGAAAGAAAAATTATCCTGGAAAAAAGCTAGCACACTTCAGCATGTTCAGGCCAATGTATGATTAAGTAATGTGCTCTGGCTGGCTACTGTGATTTAATACTTAGCTTCTCAAAGTGTGGTGCATGGTCCAGCAGCATCAGAGCTTCTTAGATATACAGAATCTCAGGCCTCACTCTAGACCTGCTTAACCAGAATCAGCATTTAAGCAAGACCCCCATGTGATTCCTATGCATATTAGTGTTTACAAAGTGCTGTTCAATGGAAAGAGTCGGGAGATTGGCCTTTTAGTTTACTTTTCTTACGAACAAGTAAGGACTCTAAATTCTGTGGTTTTGTTTCCTCTCCTTTAAAGGGGGTATGTTTTCATGTGCTGCTGCTGGAAAGGTCAGCTGTGATCTGGAAGAACAAAAGCAAACCCTTGCCTTAAATATGTATTACACATAATGTGTATATAATGCTTTTTGGAGGTATACGCATTTAGATGAAACTGCAAAAACGAAACCAAACACACACACTGGTAGTTGTCAGCAGCTGTGTCATCCAAGTGAGATGAGAAAGCAGTAAACCGCTCTCTCTTGGGCACTTCCTGTAACATTCATCACTTTGCAGATGTGTTGCGCCTATTTTCCTGCCCAAGAGAAAAGTATTTGCAATTCTGTGGAGCTGCCCTTTATCCAGTGCTGCAAGGACAGGGATGTAGGAGAAAGGGCGGCAAGTTTAGTTGCTGCATACCACACTAGGTCGAATCTGTAATCAAGTTATGTAATTGGGACCTATTTGCAAACACTGCTGCTGTTCAGGGATGGGTGTTATTGTAGAGGACACTTTTGAAAACGGATCCCCGGAGGCCAGACTTTTATCATCTTAGGATTTGAGATGCTATTTTGCTTCTCATCTTTCCTTATTCAATTCACTTTCACTCTTCATACTTTCAGGGGTTTACATTATATATTTCCCTCTGTGGTCAAAATAGCCTCACTCCTCCTAATTTAAAGATGTTTCATCATTAAAAATTATATTAAACAGTCAACCATCCTCAGGGAAGACTTAATTTCCACTTTCTGCTGCAGTCAGCATGGTTGAGGTTCACTCTTTCCATAAACTTGGAATCTATTTAAAGCTATTTCCATAAACCTGGAGTCATTTGATACCTTTTCATACTCTTGCTAACCAACTACCTACCTATTTTTAAAAGCCAATAAAATTGGCCTGATTTCGGCTAAAAGAGAGAAACGCATTTTAAATTCTGCGGAACCGAGAAATTATAGAAACTGAGTTTATTGGGTGAAAGCAATAAAATTGCAAATGCAAATATTTAGGAGTGTTAGACTATTCATGTTAGATTTTGAAAGGAACTTGGGGGTTGGATGAGTGTAGCTACTCTGCTCTCCCTCCAAAGCCGTCTTCACAGTTGTTTTTAAGCCAAACCCACTTGTGACTAGCATCAGCATTTTTTTCTGAAGGAAAACATATTATTATTACTAATGTTATTTTGCTGTTTATTAAAGTAACATGTACTCAGTAGAGAAAACTGAGAAAACACCTAAAGTCTATGAAGAAGGAAAAAAAGAATCCCTCTTTGATTAGAAGCAACACTCATGTCTCTGACACGTTTCTCTTAGATATCTAAAAGGTGTCACATTAATATCGTCCTTCCTGCGTTACCTAAAGGTCTCTTAGGCAGTATAAGCGGTTGGCCTGACCTCCACTCTCAGGAAGGAAGAGTTCTGGTGTTTCTTCTACCCGTTGACTCTACTGCTGTGGTTGGTCCTCGTTACAGAATGGTGTCAGGCCTGTGACAAAGAGGATTCTGTGACAGAGAGAAATGAGGATGGACTCTAGATGAGGTGGTTGGAGAAGTTTACCTTACATATAGCAAATATTAATTGAGACCTGAAAGATGATATAGCTCCTGAAACGCACTTTTAACAACCATGCCAAGAACGTGCCTCTTTAACACTTGCATGGTGAAGCTAAGCAAATGCAGACCTGCACATCCCTCCATTTCCCCTTGAGAAGTGTGCACAGATAGTGGTGGCTCAGAATCAGATCCTTCCCTGCAGGAGAGTGGATCTCAACTCTGACTGCCAGGGAGCTTTAAAAGATTGGCAGCTGCTTCTACTCCCTAGTCAATTGTATCACAAAACATAGGGGTGGGGAGGGACTGGGCATCAGTATTTTTCAAAGCTCTCCAGACAAAGCTAGTATGCAAGCAAGGTTAAGAAGCACTTCTGCAACGGTCCACCAGCCAGTGGACTTAAAACAGTAAACAAATCAGTGAGTAAAGAGTTATGTATGGAGTAATTAGATATGTTGGTGGGATTTGTGAGGAGAAAAAGAAAAACAATTTTTAGTCCAACTTTCTGTATTTCATAGAAGATGAAAATAAGGACATGGTAGAGTAAATGAATTTGGCTAAGGTCCTCCAAAATTAGGATCACCTGTGTTACTTTATTTGTACTCTTTTCTCTTGAAAATCATCATCATCATCATCATCATCATCATCATCTCAAGGCAAAGCCTAAGACAGGCATTTCCACTTCTAATAGCCAGGAAACAGATCTAAGTTTGTATTTTGGTGAAATTGAAATTGGTGAATTCCTCATCTCATGAGGGTTATGCCCCCAAATGGTTCAATTATACAAATAACATTAGGACAACACTAAAAGAAATAGGAGAAAAAATCCACAATATTACCCACCTAATTCCCCC
Organism: Lagenorhynchus albirostris; assembly: GCF_949774975.1. NCBI lineage: Eukaryota > Metazoa > Chordata > Mammalia > Artiodactyla > Delphinidae > Lagenorhynchus > Lagenorhynchus albirostris. Next base: position 39,298,348 of record NC_083113.1, read on the forward strand.
ACTTTGGCATGTGAAGTTTCTATCTTTCCATATTTCATTTGAGCCCTTCACTATATCCATGCACATTTTGCATAGGTGAATTCATAATGTGGGTATAATTTTGTTTTTTATGCCCAAAATACATTATAAATATTTTCAGCCTTGCCACATAGTTTGTCACAACAGTCCTAAGAAACTACTATACTTGTTAAAGGATTTGCATTTTCTCTTGAGTTGCAATAAGCAATCATTTACATGCTTAAAATAAAACAGAACATAGTCATATTGTGAAGATAACTCTGGGTGGAAAGCCAGTGTGGAAATGGAAAGATGAGAGTACTGAGGGCAGAGAGATTTCATTCATTTGTTCATTTATATATTCATTCATTCATCCAGTCTCCAAATTGTTATCAGGTACTGATGAACTATGTACATGGCTCTGTGCATGGTTCTAAGGATAGAAAACGAAATAGACTCTGCACTCGTGAAACTTGGAATTTAGTGAAGAGATTGACAAGAACAGAGAGCAAATGAATAATCACTATTTGCATGCACTGTATTTTTTTTATTATTTAGTTAAATGTATAAGTATTCAAAAATTATATGTATTCATCTATTTCATAATTTTTATATTAAAGATTCCAGATTTTAAACTCAGTGGGGACCCACCTGGATTTCTCCCATTGAATCCTCAGCACTCAGCATAGAATACGGCATCTATTAAGGGCTCAAAAATATTTTATGAATGGATAAATGAATCACTACGTTTTAGACAGCCACATCTACATCTCAAATTAACCTGGAAAAGCAATTTTTATATTGTTCCATTTTCTCATGCAGAAACGTAGAATTTTTCTCTTTTATACGAGGCTCTTTTTATATATTATATTCCAAATAGATCACAAATATTTTGTGTTATATTTACTGTGAAAGTATTTTGTTTTCAGTATTGAAAATGGGATTTAACTTTTTGTTTTTATCATCTAACAGATTACTGCTCTTTACAGAAAAGCAATTGATTTTATTTATATTGCAGTCAGCCAATATAATAAGCATTTACTGACTTGAGTGACATTTTACTAAAACCTAAGATAGCTTACATTGTGAAGTACACCACTGATTTAATAACAACTTAAAATATAACACATTAAATAGACACATGATAGTAAGACTCATTTCAATTTCAGATTTTAAAAAAATTGAGACCTAATATTAATGTCATTCAGTAGGTTCTATTTAATTATTTGGACTATGTGCAAATAATCTATAAGACATGACATCTGTAACGCATGACATTTTCCTTCTTTGTACTATATTTAGGCATCGTATTTGTGATACTGACCAAAATTTCAAAAAGTGTGTTAATTAGAACTGCAGAGTGTAGTGCGAGTTGGGCAGGACGCGCGCAGCTGGCCCGCCCGCCCGGAGACCCGCGAGAGCCCCAGTTACAGAAGACTTGTCCTATCACCACCATGAGCTCTGAATGCGATGTTGGTGCTTCCAAAGCTGTGGTGAATGGTTTGGTTCCGGGCGGCAATGGGCAAGACAGAGACACGGATCCTACAAAAATCTGCACTGGGAAGGGAGCGGTGACTCTCCGGGCCTCGTCCTCCTACAGGGAGATCCCAAGCGGTAGCCCTGTGAGCCCTCGGGAAACCCCGCAAGAGGAAAGGAAACCAGATGAGTGGAGGCTTCCTTCCAATGCTGATGCCAATGGAAACGCCCAGCCCTCTCCACTCGTTGCCAAGGGCTACCGAAGTGTGCATCCCAACCTTCCTTCGGACAAGCCTCAGGACTCAAGTCCTCTACTAAATGAACTTTCTTCATCGCACGTTGGAACTGATTCCCAGACCTTTGCACCAGTTAGCAAGCCATCATCTGCCTACCCCTCCACGACAATTGTCAATCCTACTATTGTGCTCTTGCAACATAATCGAGAACAGCAGAAACGACTCAGTAGCCTTTCAGATCCTGTCTCGGAAAGAAGAGTGGGAGAGCAGGACTCAGCACCAACTCAGGAAAAACCCACCTCCCCTGGCAGGGCTGCTGAGAAGAAGGTGAAGGATGACAGCAGGCGGGTGGCAAAGAGCACTCAGGACCTGAGCGATGTTTCCATGGATGGTGTGGGCATCCCACTCCGGAACACCGAGAGATCAAAAGACTGGTACAAGACCATGTTTAAGCAGATCCACAAACTAAACAGAGATGATGATTCAGATCTGTACTCTCCTCGATATTCCTTTTCTGAAGACACAAAATCTCCCCTTTCTGTGCCGCGCTCAAAAAGTGAGATGAACTACATTGATGGTGAGAAGGTAGTTAAGAGGTCGGCCACGCTTCCCCTCCCGACCCGCTCTTCCTCGCTAAAATCAAGCCCAGAAAGAAACGACTGGGAGCCCCCAGATAAGAAAGCGGATACAAGAAAATACCGTGCAGAACCCAAAAGCATTTACGAGTATCAGCCGGGCAAGTCCTCCGTTCTGACCAACGAAAAGATGAGTCGGGATATAAGCCCAGAAGAGATAGATTTAAAGAATGAACCTTGGTATAAATTCTTTTCGGAATTGGAGTTTGGGAAACCGAGCTCAGCAGTCAGCCCCACTCCGGAAATTTCTTCAGAGCCTCCTGGATATGTATATTCTTCCAACTTCCATGCGGTGAAGAGGGAATCAGATGGGGCTCCCGGGGATCTTACCAGCTTGGAGAATGAGAGGCAGATTTATAAAAGCGTCTTGGAAGGAGGAGATATCCCTCTCCAGGGCCTGAGTGGGCTCAAGAGGCCATCCAGCTCGGCCTCAACTAAAGGTAACTGGGCGAAGCCTGCAGGCCTCTCGCCCATCCACACGGCTATCAGGATATCTCTCGCCCGTCCACACCCATTCCTGGGGTGATGACAGCGAGGGTGAACCTCCAGCGACTGGGATGAGTTTTGACTCGTTGAGATCCATTTCCAGGCCACGGAGCCCTTGTAGTCCCCTCCCCTAGTATCTCACCGGCCATTTTTCTTTCTGGTACGAATAGTTTCCCTTCCTTTGAACCCCAACCTTGCTCTCCCTGAAGCATCTCTCTCTTTTTTGTTCTGATTCCCTTGTCTTAGAAATTAGCGGAGCTTTTCCTAACTCTAGCAGGGTGGCCATTTTTCTTCGCATCTTTGCACCTGCTTTGCAGCACAGATTATTTTGCTTCCGGACATCGACTGGAAATTAAAACAAAAGACAAAACACACACACACACACAAAAAAAAGTGTGTTAATTAATACATTGTTTTTCTTATTAAGAATGACAGAAATGCTACTTTTTTACTTAGCAAGTATTCACGGTGTCCCCACCATTGGAGACACAGCAGGCAAAACATGCTGATGGGCACTGAAAACAACGCAGGGACGAGGGACATATTAAGCCCCAGCAGTGAGAGCAGAGCTGTCCAGGCTGTTACTTCCGGGTGAATTTAATGGGGGCAGTCCCTGTGCCAAACTCCATTAAGGTTGAGAAGAGGTTTTCACCCTAGCTGCACACATGAGTCACCTGGGTTCCTCTGTCACAGATTCTAGTTTCTTTGTTCTGAGAGGGGCCCAGGCACAGCTATGTTCCTCGGGCTTTCCAGGTGTTCAGAAATCAAGTCAGAGCTGAGTTCCACATTGCAGGTGGATGCGCTGTGCTGGTGGAGACGTGTAAGGAATACTTGCATCCCAGGGATTCTCAGCGCCTTTAGTGGGCTAGATTACATTTTAAAAGCCAAAGAGAGATAACAGAATTACTAGACCACATCTGCTTGTATCTTTTCATAGCCTCACAGTTACAATTTAATATTTATTATTAATTTATTGCAATTTAACACTTTTTGTGCAAGAACGGTAGACTAATTTTGTCTTCCCTACAAGATTCTAAGCACCATACGAGGGAGGGTCCCATCTGATTTTATTCTACGTCACACCCTAGTAGCTACAGTTTCCCAAATGGAATGGACCGTGGCTTTTCTTTTTTTTTTTAATATCTCACATGACTCTTATTCCACATGTTCAGAAAATGCTGCTGTAAAGGGAATTATTTCGAGGGTTGCCACCCTTTATATTTCCCAAGGTCCTTTCATTTGATGGAGATGTGCAGCTCCTCAAAGATTCAAATAAACAGAAAGAAGAGAAACCACACTAGTCTTAGAAATTGAGATTTCTCAAGGTGATGATGAATGCAGAATTGGCAGGAGACAATTTCCAACTCCTAAAATGACTACTTCTTCACTTAAACAACGAAAAAGCATCAATGATATGCCAGGCACTGTGCTTGGTGCTTGGTATCAAATAAAAATAAACATTTATTGAGGGCTTGTCCGATGTAAGAAATTGTGCTAGGTTCTAGAAAAGCATTGACAAGTGAACAATGCATGGGTTGGTCCTGACCTTCTGGAGTTTGTACACCTTCAAGGAGTTCACATTCTTATGAAAAAGGTGCAATACAGTGTTGGATGCCATTAACCATCCCCGATTCCTTCAATCTCTTCTCCTATCTTTCTTTTTCTTCTTTTAATTCTCTGGCCACTTTTTTGTATTTTTCCAAGCAAGATACTACCCCCTTAAGATGGTATCCCCCAGGGCCCTATTTTCTATTTTTTGTTTCACTTTCTTTCCTTATCCCTTCCTTTATTTTCTCTCCCTAGATAATTGTATTCATTCTTCTGACTTAGCACATATATGCTAATGACACTAAAATCCTTTTATTATATGTTTAATGCATCTTTATAGTTCATAAATTCATGTCAAGCATGTATTGAGTCATCCAGTTGCTTATCAGTTGGCCTGACACATAGAAGATTCTAAATATTTTGTAAGAAATGAGTTTACTAAATGCTCATTTACTGAAATGTGCATAATGTCAGAATTGTGCTCTAGATAGATGAAGAATGAATCTTTGCCCCAAAGAGTTCACATTCTGAAGAGGGGTGAGGGGATTCAACACAAAATTGGAATAGCTAACGCAGCTTTAAAGCATAGGTTGTATAGGGAAATAGAGATGAGACTAAAATGCAATGTTGAGAATAGATTATAAAAAGCATTGGAAACTCACCCACTTTAATACTATCTACATCCAGGAACAAGTTAAGAAAATCATTGTTCTTTCCCTATAGTAATTTGGTTTCATTTGGCTAATTGCTTCTGGAGGTGGGTGGGGAGAGTAAAGTACCTGGAATACCAAGACCCTCATTTTCCCTGCCTAGGGTCCCACCAGGTAGAACTTTTTCTCGAATCAGAGCGGAGGAGGGGGCTGTCTGCCTGGAAGTGATAAAGCCGGAATCAGGGCCAGCAGACACCTTTTATTTCCAGAGCCTATTTCCCATTGACAGGTCTTGATGACAGCTCCTTGCTTCAGGGTAAATATATGCTCTTGTTCATTAATATCACTTGCAATGACAACAAATAGTAAATGAATCTTCTCCACAGTACCCCAAACTCCCAAGCATGCAGTCCCCACTAACTCATTGATGCACAGCGTGGACTTTTCCCCTCAAGACTGCACACATCGTACATTGCTGCCCAATTACCTCCAAAACTCCTCCTTCAACACCCTCTTAAATGGAGCAAGCCAGACCAGAATGGCTTCCATTCTGCTATAGTTTCCATCACAGACACATGGTGTTTTTTATCATTATGTCATTAGCATAATAGAGGAGGGTGGCTGTTGTCTGGGAAACCAGGAGGGGTGCAGCTCTGCTTGGTTTTTGTTGAGAATTCAGTGCCACATGAATAGACTCCAACTATGTTTTTATCTCAGCTCTTGCTCATGATGGCAAGAATGCAAGTACTAGTAAGTTCTCTTTGCTTTTTCTTCTTCTCCTCTCCCCCTTCCCTATCCCTCCTCCTCTTCCTCCCCCTCTAAATTCTTCTTCTTATTTTGTTATTACTTCCAAAGCTCTCTCTGAACTCTAAACTTAATAACAACTCTTTTATATCTAACCAACATTGATTTCTTTGCCTCCTTAAACACGATAGATTACACTTTAGGCCAACGCAATTTGGATTACCCACCTGATAGTTTCAATAATTTTATCTCAATCAACTCTTATTCTTACTTTAATGGCTTTATTGTTCTAAACAGTAATTTTTATAAAATTTCAGGTTTTGTGCTTCTTTATATTGTTTTAATATACATTTAATAAATATACTAAAATTAAAACCTGCTAGTCTAATTCATCTGGTATATACTTTCCTAAATTCATCTTGTAAAAATTCCTCTTCTCACGCTATCTCTTCTTTCACACACTGATGAAGTTGGGAAAATGTCCTTCATTTATTTAGGGAGTAGAAATTTTAGACTTGTGCAATTCACCCCAGTCACACTGAACCACCTGTGGGTCTCTAAATACAAAAGACTATTTCATTGTATAAGTTTCTTATTTATTCTGTTCCTTCTTCCTGTAATACCTGTCCTAACTTTGTACTTTGTAATCTTTCAAACTGGATCTCAGTTAATATCAGAAAGCCATCCAGAGCCTCTAGTTTGATTTAGGGACCCAGTCTGTGTTCTCAGAACACCTTGACACCTGTCTATGACAATAATTATTGAATTAATAAATAAATTATTAAATTATTATGTGTAAGTACAACTTCGTATGAATCAAAGAGTATCTTAGGAGTCCAGAACTTCCCTAAATTGCCCCTGTGCCCCCAGAGCCTATTGTAGCATCTGGCACAGAGAAGCCACCCAGGAAATGCAAACTGAATTCAGTTGTATTTTCTTTCCTATCCTTACAGTGTTTTCCCAGATGTAAACTGCAGGTATTCCCCTTAACAATTCCTAGACTATTTCCAAGTACAACCATCACATCCCCAATAGCATAACTTTTACTGTCTTGCCTTACAATTTTCTTGAGTCTTCAATGTTGAACTATTTGGACTTGGATACTTGGAGGATGAATGTATTGAGGAAAGAGATAAAAACCCAAAGTATCCTTTCTTTGGTTGTTGTTTTCCAAACAGATGGCAAATCGGGAAGATTCACTTTCAGTATACTAAGAAATATTTTCTCCTCAGTGAGGACATATGTTTTGTGATAGTCACTGTATATTAGTACTTTCAAGAAGAACAAAACAGAGTCTCTGTTTCTTCAAAAATTTGCTGGCGGTGAAAGCAAGTGAGAGGCCATGAGGACTAGGGTGATACAGCTATAGAACCCCAAAGAGGACCCTCTGGCATGATTTCCTGACATCAGCTGTTTGAGACAGCAGAGGTCTACACTGGCTCCAATCTTTTTAATTATGTGCCCAAAAGTCCAGCCTAAACATATCTCCTCCGCTCTTGCTTGCAACGACGTCCATATAACATAGCTCAGCAAGTGATGCCTTTGCGTTATGCCAACGGCCTTTAACATGCTACCATTTCTCAGATACATGCTAGCAATGCAGGCACTAGTGCCTGAAGTACCCTTCCTTGCCCCTGCTCACTTTCCTTGTTGGTCCCAAACTCCTTGCTCAACCCAAGAGCAGGAGTCTAACTGTGTGATTATATGCAGGGACTGCAGAGTGAGACAGCCTGAATTCAAACCCCAACTTCGCCACTTTTAGCTGTAATTTAACTTCTCTGTCCCTCAGTTTCCATATATGTCAAATAGAGTGATAATGCCAAATTCAGAATACTTATTTGAAAATGATGTTATGTTCATTTATGGACGATGCTCAGTTATTTTTTTTTTATCTTTCTATATGTTGGTTACAAAAAAGGATAGAAAAAAAACACCCAGCATTTATTTTGTCAGCTACTTTCAGATTTATTGAAGCCTCATTATACTGCAATGAGGTAAGTTTATTATTCTCAGTTCTACAGATGAAGAAAATGAGGCTCAGAGAAGTTAAGATTTTGCCGAAGTCCACGTTGTTGGTAAAAGTCACAAGTCATGATTAAAACCCAGGTGTTTCCGAATCCAAAGCTGGGTTAGTTTTATTTATGCATATCTCTCTTCCAGCTCCTTTATATGGCCCAGAAGTTATCCATCTGTCTGTTTCTGTAGCAAAATCTTGAGTGTGTGAAGGGCAGGGATCCCCAAATCACCTTCATCTGCTGGGCCTCCCACAGTGCCTGTTACAAGAGAGCAGCCCTGAATAATCATTCATAAGTCAGTCAGTGGACAGACTCCTCCCCTTCTCACCCCTCCTCACAAAGCACTGTGGCACTTTCCATCTTCAGGACCATTCCCCCAGACTCCTTCCTGACACTTCACTTGCAGGAATGCTATTTTCCAGTGAGAAATTGGGAAACAAACAGAACAAAAATTAAGCAAGAATTAAATGTGCTGACCTTTACTTTAGCTTCCTGTGACCTGCCCCCTTCCAAAGGGAAGAACAGAGATGCCTAACACACAGCTGCATTAGAACTCTGCCTTTGCCGCTCAGAGCCTGTGTCGTCTTGGAAACCACAGTTTCCTCATCTGTAAAATGGACCATTAATCCCCATTCCAGATTTGTTATGAGCATATGAGAGATTCCAGCCCACAGCAGGCACTCCATGAATATCTATTCCCTTAATGATGCCTTCTCTACCACTTTATCTCCAACCGCACAAAGAGGTTCAAGCATGGCCAATCCTCAACCAAATAAGTGCTCCAAGATTGGAACTGTTCCTCTATATAACAGCCCCTGGGACCCACCCCCCATTTCCCCAGGGTGAAGTTCTCTGTCGCATGCCTTCTACAATGCTAAATCCCCTTTTACACCATCCTTTGGTGGGGTCCAGTGATCTTAGCCTAAAAAGACAGACTCGGGGTTACACAACACACCAGTATCTTCCTTTAAAAAAAAGTGTCTTGCTGATAAAATTTAACTCATTGTATGCCTGGCCCTCCATTAACCCTCTTCAGGTACATGAACTCATTTAATGCTCAGAATGACCAGAGTAGTTGGGATATAATTATCTCCATTTTATAAATGAGACCATAAAGATTCAGAGAAGTTCAGATTTACGCATTAATTGTACACCTATTTACTGAAGACCTCCCATACAGCCAGGAGTCATGTGACATAAAGGCAACTCAAAGATGGGGTGGGAATAAAGCACCTTATCTGAGTTCACATCCTAGTCATGTGACCCTGAGCAAGTCCTTAACCTCTCTGTGCCTCTGTTTTCTCATCTCTAAAGTAGGGATAGAGTTTTTATGAGATGTGAAAGCATGAGATACAGAATGAAAAACTTTTAGCAAGTTCTGCCATATAGTAAGTGCTCAGAATGTGTTTGCTATTACTAATAAATGATAAGAAACAGCCCTGCAGTGGGAGGGTAGGATACAAACAAATGGTTCATTTCAGTTTCACAATGTAGGAATTAACAAGGGTCAGCCCGTGCATAAAGAAAGTGATAATCAATCGCCCCAGGAAGGGGAAGCTCCAGATGGAAGTGACTCCTCAAATAGCAGGCATGCAGATTAGCTGGACTCCTCTCTCAGTGATCAGGGATACACGCAACCTTCAAGAGAGGCATAACTTCCAGCACAGCTCAATCAATGACCCCCAATCACTCTTTGCAGAATCAAATGAATATACAGTCTGTGTCTAAAATTGTCTCCAGTGAAAGTGTAAAAATGTATTAAATAAATCTGCAGTGTTTTCATAAAAGTTCAGAAAACCACTTTCTGAAGAAAAAAATTTAAATGTGTGTGAAAGTTAGTGCACTATAGATAATCACGGAGAACTATCTCCTACTCAAAAGTCCAGGAATGCCTAGCCTGTCTGAAAATCTCACCCAACATATAAACAGAGGGAAGACAAGTCTAATCATCAGAAATATCAACTCAGAACTCTGAATTCATCCTTCAGTTGTTTTTCCTCCCAAATAATGTTCTTTGGGGAGTATTTGTAAGAATCATTCCTCCTGAGAAAATATCACTGACTGATATTTCAAAATAATACAGTTTCCAGTTATAAACCATCCTTTGCATTACCTCCATTTTAACAAGAGAGAGACAGAGGAGGTAGGGAAGGGAGTGATAAGTCGTCTTCAGTTACAAGGAGAAGAGAAGACAAAAAGTTTACTCTAGAAAAATAAAATAAGCCTACTCAGCTACTATTGATAAGAAATATCAAGTGTGGGAATTTTGCAACATATCAGCTCTATGCTGAGTGCCCTATGTGTTTTGTTTTGTTTTTTCATTAACTTCTTACCTTGCATGAGATAGGTACAATTTTCCCTATTTTTCAGTTGTGAAAGCTAGAGCTCATATGTGGGAAGTAACTTGCCCAAGATCACTTAGAGAGTAAGAGGCAAAGTCATAAATCAAATTCAAGTCCCTGGATTCTGCAAGTCACATTTTAAATCATTATGGTGTTCCCAACTGACTCAGATTCTCCTGCAATGTATCAGGCTTCAGGGCTGATAAGAACCTACTTGGAAATCCCAGTATGGAAATTGTGAAGATCCACAGGCTCCTCCTATGATGTAAACCTTGGTTCTATTTAGTGTTTGCTGGAGTTGCAAGTTCTAGTTTGTCTTCCTCACACGTAATGGAAAAGAGGGGAAAGGAGGAGGTAACTTTCAATTTGGTTTGGATAGAATTTTTCTTCTGTCACTGTTGGACAGACAATTGTCAGTGTCCTGGCATGCAAAGTGCTATTCTCTTATTGTCAGAACGTCTTAAGTGTGATTAAACTCTCTTGTCTGTCAAATCATCTTCAGGGAGGTAGCGGGGCATGGTCATCACTGTAGTAAACTTCCAGTCAGAGGACTTGACAGAGAAATATAATAGATAAAAGGGATGATAATTATATCCCAGGGCAGTTGGAGGAACAATGCAATCATGTTCTCAAAGACCTTGGTAGAGTGCCTGGCACATAGTAGGAGTTTTGTAAATATTCTCTCCTTTTTATTTGTTAAAGCAGGATAATGTTTATTATAGGCTTTATTGGAGAAGAGAAATGAAATAGACTGTGCTGCTGAACATTATATTTAATTTTTAAAAAAAAGAAACTCTGTTTAGGAAATGAATGGAAAATGTTTCTGCATTTGCAGTAGAGCAGAAAACAAGGCAATTAAGGATATCAAGCATTGACTGTAATCACCAGTCAGAGATGAAGAATTACAACTCCAGCTCCTAAAAGGAAGCGTGAGGGAAAAGTTTGGATTAGAGTTCATACATTTGAGGAGAAGAGAGAAAGAATATGAAAACTGTTCTGTGGTTACTTCAATAGGATAATTGAATATGGGAAAGAGGAAAGAGAAGTTACATAAACTTTCCTGAAACAGACTGTGGAAAAGTTAATGATAATTTCAGGGACTATTTTATCATCAACACTGCTGTCATTGTTGTCAACATCAGGATAAACCATCTATTGATTTTTTTCCCTCAAATATATAAAACTACTCAGATAACAATTAGCATGTACTTAATGTGTGTTAGACACTGCTAATGTACCATTCTATTTAATCTTCATAGGACCCATTTAAGGTAAATATTATCCACATGCTATAGATAAATAAGATGAGTGTCAGAAATGAGTGCCCATCTTCAAGTACTTATTTAAACACGAAAGGTATAGAGATTACTTGATCTATACTGAGAAACTAATAAGTGCTGGTTATTTCATATGCATTGTCTCATGTGATCATCAAAACAACCCATGCCTTAACTGTCATCATGTTTATTTTGCACATTAGGAAATTGAATTTCACAGAGTTTGAGAAACTTGCCACAATTCACTGTTATAAATGGCAGAGGAATCCAATGCCGGTTTGTCTGATTCTGCCAAGGCACTGCGTGGGGGAAACCAAGAAAACACCCCATAATCATGTAAAGATATGCTTAGTTTAAGACTGTCAGTCTCAGGGGAAAATCAGTGATTAAAGTCGTAGATAGTCATGGTCAACCTGCCAGGTAAACAGCTAATCATTTTGGATGTGTTACAAGCAAATAAACTTGCCTGTCTGCAAAATGGCAAATGAGACCTGATCAACAAGAGAAACAATTGTTCCAGGGTTGCAAACTCCCAGGAGTCTAATAAACGATGGCTTACTGAATGAGCAATTGCAAAACAAAGAGATTACATTAGTGTGGTTGCTTTAGAAACAGAGAACAATCTATTGGCTTTAATGCTTTTGCAATAAAGAACTTTGGTAGGTGTGGGTTGGGCAGCTGAGAAAGCAAGCACACTGGGAATGTTCATGCCTTCGGCACAACTGTCCAGGACACTCCAGCACTCCCTAGGCCTCCTTCACATACCACCTCCAGGACTGCTTGAATCTCAGAACTTCCACTGAACTACTGGCCCAGCCAGTGGTGATACCTCCTGTGCCAAGACAAAGGCTTTCTTTGGGAACACATAAAACACTAAAACACACCTGTACTTTGTGAATGACTGGGACACTCAGGCCATGTATGTCCCTGTTAAAGCAGGAGGCAGTGTGCCTAATGGCCAAAAAAGATGAACTTGGGACTCACTTAGACCTGGATTTGAATCCAGCCTCTTCCATTTATTAGCTCTATCCTTTTGTACAGTGGCTTAACTCTTGCAGCTAAGGCATTTTGTCTATAAAATGGGGAGCAATAATTTCTCACTTTCTCTCAGGATCCTTGCAAGTGTGAACTAAAAATAATGGCAAAGCATCAAGCTGGAACACCAAACTGATGACTGCCTATGAGTGTGTGTGTGTGTCTGACTCTGACATTCAGAAAAGACAAATCAAGTTGAGTAGCTTTGAGTGGGATCTCCCAGCAAGACATGCCCTATTCAGGACCTTGTTTTTGGGCTTTGTAATTTACCTGAAATTTTTACAAGATGAGGAACTGGGGAAGCAGGATCAACCAAAGAGCAGAGTAAATACAGTTAAACAGCTTTGAACAGATTCAGCTTATGCTCTTGTAAGTAGCTTATTCACTCCAGTTTTAGGAAAACAGGAAGTAATAAGATTAATGATCCAAAGCTCAAATGAAAACATAATGTCAAACCTAGTCCAAGTAGGATTTGGGTTCAGGAAAGAGACTGAAATACTCCATAAAATTAAAGGAAGGTGAATAGGCTTACAATAAGCCTGATGCACATACTCCCTCTGTATTTTGTAAATTCCTAATGGAACACTACATGGAAAATAATAAATTGAGAGCGTCTATTAAGGAAGTCTGGTGCTAAGCAGGAAATATGGGCCAGGCACTTTCAGGATATGTACGCTGAAGAGTCATATGCAGCATTTACCACTAGGAACTTAGCAAAGAGTGGAGAAGTAGCCTGCAAACTTTTTGACCACAGTGCACGCAGTAGGGCAAAAAAACTCTAACCCTACTTACCCACCTCACCCCTATTTGAAAGATCTTGGTTACAACAAACAGTTGGAGAGAAATACCCCTACATTGCCTATAATTTCTAGAGAAATACCCCTACATTGCCTATAATTTCTATCATAAGATATATATATATAGTTGTCTATATTAAGATTTTAAACCATAAGTTAAAGTGATTGAACCTTCAAAATAACCAGTTTGCTTTATCAACCATATGACATTATTTAAATAGTAAAAGTTCAGATGTAGTCCATTAGCAATCAAAAATCACTGTATAAGAATATTTGAGGTAACTATATGTATCTGTTTTAGAAATGGGTATAGATAATAATATATTTAAACTGCTGTTCTTACAAATTTTAAAGTCCAGTTAAAAGAATGTTATAAGAATGTTTTACAAATATGCATTACACTCCCTCAAAGGACAATTGAACACAATAAACTTAATTGCTAATGAGGAAATTAAACTTACAGTAATTTGCAGTGAAAAGCAAAAACAGCATATATACCATCACTGATTCAAGGCAAAACTGATGTTGCATCAGTGATAAAGCTTTTTTGATCAGGTTGTGAAATTCCCAAAATCTATTTCTGTGTGCACAATGGGAGCTTTTGAACTTGCAAAGAACTGCATGTAAATCAAACTTCTTCAAAAATTACTGAATAGTCCTCAGGAAATTCTAACTTTTATGAGGCATTCCTACTTTTATCAACCATTAATAATACATTGAGTGGGTTACTAGCAAGTAACATTCAATCGTATTTAAATTTTTTTTTAAATAAAATAAAGATCAGTGATTAGCACGCTAGGTGAATGCACTCATAGACTCAAGACTATAATAATAATAATAAAAAGATAAATGGCTTCTTCTTATTTAGCATTGATTGTCTGCCAGGGGCCATTCTAAGTGCTTTCATTAACTATCACTTAATCCTTCAAATTTCTCAACAGTATCAATGGAATAGATACTAATATCAACTCATTTAAAGATAAGGAAACTAAGAGATTATGTAGCTTAACCTGGTTGGAAAAGTTCCTGGTTTCAAATCCTGTCTCTTCCACCTATTTTCTGCCCTTCACCAGTCATACAATTTCTCTGGCCTCTGTTTCCACCTCTGTAAAGTGTCTAGGTTTTAAACAAATAATACATGTACAATTGATTATTTAGAGCCAAGTACATAGCAGGTATCGAGTAAATGTTAATCTGAATCTGAAATTGAATTTGGCAAGAAAGAAAAAGAGATATTCAGATCCTTTAGTCTGTGGCGTTTATATCTAACTAAATCTAAATACATTTTTCTCATGGGTGTTCCTTGAGACATTTTACATTATGCTTTGCAATATCTTTATTTCACTAGCAAGCACTTAATGTACACATAGACACGTATCTTCTAAAGTATATACTTTAAATGTAGGGGAAGTATTTTTTCTTTTTGGAGACATAAGGAAACTGGATAGAATTCTGTATTGATTCACTTAAAGAAGAAAGTATTTTTGAAAGAATTGAGTATTTAATTTTACATTCATCATGGGATATCCAAGGGAGATATTTATAGATGTCTGCATATGATTTGAATAGTATTAACTGTCACTCTGAAATGTGGATACTGTTCATGATGTTGCCTTGAAAGGAAGGGGCAACATAAAAACCATCTGGAACAGGTTGGCCACTAAGACAGGACCCCAGGTAGGGATATTGGTGAAGTCAACGTAAGTCTAATGTCATTTTCTCATTCAGAAGTTGGCAAAACCCCGTCTTAGCAGTGCACTTAAATATAATCAGACTCAGGGGGAATGTTTCTCATTAACTAAGCACCAACAACGCTGACAGATAAAAATATTTCATTGTATTAACTAAAAGGGAGAATTATAACTGCCAAGGAGCCTTAAATGCAAGCATTTGGGTCAGTAAATTCTCTGATTATGGTATTTTTCCAAATAATAGGTGTATTAATTAATATAGTTATTCATTCATTCAAGGCACTGACCTATGTACTTGGCATACAATTTTAGCAAAAATAGATATCATCCTTGGTTCTTGTCTTCCTGAGTAGTGGAAGAGATAAATGTCCCTAAAAAAAATACACAAATAATTGCAAAATTGCATCTGTGCAGATGGACAAAAAGTAGTACCTGACATAATATTGTGTAAGCCACACGCTTACACTCAAGCAGGGTAAGTTGACTTACCTGTAAGTTAAGTAAGTTGACTTACTTAGCCGTTAGTTGACTTTTCTTCAACTATGAAAGGCTTGTGAACTCATGCCTCCATTTTCATAGAGATAAAAGAAAGTACTCTAGTCAGGCCTCCTCCTACCTGGAAGAGGAACAATACTCCCAATTCTAAAAATATTAAGCCCATATTTCTCTGTTTTCTGCACTGACCATCCCTCTTCTCTTGTCACGCTGCTAATTCAGGTATGAATAAAATCAATTAGGCTAGAGTTGAGAGTTACTCTCTTGCTGCTCCTGCCAGATCAGTGTGTCTTTTTAAGGAGTTTTCTACAGATAACTGAACTCATCCATCAGGTGGTGGTTTTACCAGTGTTGGAGATGTCATGCTCTTTTGGCTGTTTCACCACCTGTGTACATCTGTATATGATGGCGAATATGACATCGGGGTGGAGAACCATGACTGATAGCCCTTCAGTTTCCTTTAATTGTGCAGGAAACATGCTGGTCACAAGGTTTTCCAGGGATTATTTAACAGAAACTTAGAAGCAGGTGTTCACAGTCTGAGTCCAAGAACTGTTTGCTGGTATGGAGCACAATACCTGAACAGTCAAGGACAGGAGAACAAACAACACAGGAGAGCCCTCTGGGTGAAGACAGGTAGCTAAAATTCAGTAGAATTTTTCAGAAGATAGAACCTGACTTACTTTTCTAAACTTTTGCCACTGTGGTCTGGTCTGAAAAGTAGGTGAAGTAGAATCAAGAATGACAGAGGTTGATGTCCATGAATTTGTTTTCCCGCCAGTTGAAATGTTTACAAAAGCTAACCATAGCTTTGAAGAGGTTGGGGGAGGGTACATGCCTTGCTACCTAGACCACACTCCTAAAGCTATCATTACAGAGCCAGCTGGCACACCTCTTATTTCCATTGTTTTAAAACTATTTCAGACCTCAAAACTAAAGAAACTAAGCAGTTGCCGGCTTTGGGGAAATCAGTTCATAATATGGAGTCTAGTTGACCATGTGGCATATACAAGAGAGAAAAAAAAAAAGTTATGTCTTCTTTTTCAAGGATCTAGATACTTGAAAACTATCCCTTGCTGAAATTCATCATGGAAACAGCCATAATTAAGTTTAGTCTTAATAACTTAATGAAGTCTTAATTAAGTTTAGTCATAATTAACTTAAGTCTAATTAAGTTTACAATGTCTATTGTTAAAAAGAATAGTTCTTACTGTGTGGAAGAAATTATACCCAGCAATTCTAGCCTATAATAGTCTGCAAAAATAACTCCTTAGTTGACTTTTTTTGTGTGTGTGTGTGTGTGGTAGGGGGGCCTCTCACTGTTGTGGCCTCTCCCGTTGCGGAGCACAGGCTCCGAAAGCGCAGGCTCAGCGGCCATGGCTCACGGGCCCAGCCGCTCCGCGGCATGTGGGATCTTCCCGGACAAGGGCATGAACCCGTGTCCCCTGCATTGGCAGGCGGACTCTCAACCACTGCGCCACCAGGGAAGCCCCCCCCCTTAGTTGACTTTTGAAAGTAATGATAACATGATTTAAAACATAACGTTGGCACCAGAAAATTTAGTGCAGAAGACCAATCTGAGTGTTGAGCTGTCGTGTCAGTAAAGCAGTGCATTGAATTTTTTTAAGCTAATTTAAATGAAAACGCTAAGGTTAAAAGTGGTAGCAGTGCCAATGACATAGGGATTTCTGCAAAATTAGATTACAGTCTTCTAGTGGCCATAAAAACTATATTATCCTTGACACTACTAAATCAGTCACTGCAAGAAAATTATCTTCACAAATTCAACTAGTACTTCCTGTTTGAACCTGAAGAGTTTGGTCTGTTTTCCTTCTATTAAAGAAACAGAAGAGGTGCTTTTTTAACACATTTCTTGTCTGAAGAGGTATGAATTCTTCACAACCAGCTTTGTGACAGAGAATTCATATCATTTGCTTGTAGTATCACCAAAGATATTTAATTTAAAAGGAAAAAAAAAGTTTGCAGAGTATTGAATTGTGAGATGCAATAACTTTTACAACTTGTCATTTAGCCACTTATTAACATCTAGTCATGACTTATTTAAACATAAGTATATTTTTGTGTTTGTGCAACACAGGTAACCATTTCCTGATACTTCTCTTCATTTTTCAGCAATTTCAGACATTTTTGATGAATACTTTTCATTTAGGATACTGTTTCTCCAGTGAGAGTTTATTTATTGAGAACTGGTGTTACTGGTCTGATTCTTCAGTAGAACAGCAGAGGACAATAGAAAACTCTTGCATTGATACAAAAAGAAAATCAAATTCCACAAAACAATTTAAGGCCATGACACCCTGAACATTGTCTCCCCTGGAGCAAATGTATATGATAAGAGCACAGATTTAGAATTTAGAGGGACCTTAGGTTGAATTCCAGCTACATTATACAGTAATTACATGAGCTTGGGAAAGCCATGTAACCTCTCTGCCCTGAGTTCCTTATTGATAAAAATGATATAATAGTTTTTGTAGGGATGGTATGAGAATTAAACTAAGTACAGACTATGATGCTTGACCCATAGAAAGCACTTGATGTATTGCATTATTATTATCATTAACATCTTCACCAGTAGTATTTGTACATCCAAATTATATCCATGGAAGTAATAATTATTAAAATATAGTGTCTTATTTTCAGTCTTGACTCTTAGAGCATTCTGTTTTCTCTGTCTGAAAGACCTTAAGATATTTATTAACTTTGAAGATTTATTTTAAATACTTAAGAAGTGGTAGATGAGTGAAAATGATTAACAAATAATCTTCACTTATCCTGGCAGACTGATTGATGCCACTGATTGCTGTCACTGCTAGCAACCTTATAAGAACATAGAGTACTGGACTTTGACTTGGTGTGGTAACCATTGGTTGGCTTTTTTTTTTTTTTTAACCTAACAGAGTTTGAATTCCTTGAGGATAAAGATATAGTCTAATTCATCTTTGTCTACTAGTCTCATGTAACTACAGAGTCTGGCATATAGTAGGTGTTCAATGTTTGCTAAAGAAGGGACAGTTTCTATGACATTTTATTATTTTTTTAAATAAACAATTTTTTAGAACAATTGTGGGTTCACAGCAAAATTGAGTGGAAAGTACAGAGAGTTTCCATATAGTCACTTCCCCCGCTATCAACATCCAGCATCAGAATGGTATTGCTGTGACTGAGGTACCTACACTGACCCATGATGATCCCCCTAAATCCATAATTTGCATTAGGGATAACTCTTGGTGTAGTACATTCTGTGGGTTTTGACAGATGTGTAATGACATGCATCCGCCATTATAATATCATACAGAATAGTTTCACTGTCCCAAATCCTCAGTGCTCCACCTATTTATTACTCCTTCCCCCCAACCCCTGACATCCACTGATCTTTTTACTGTCTCCATAGGTTTTCCTTTTCCAGACTATAGTTGGAATCATACAACCTGTAACCTTTTCAGATTGGTATAATTCACTTAGTAATATGCACTTAAGATTCCTGGATGTCTTTTCATGGCTTGATAGCCCATTTCTATAAGCACTGAGTAATATTCCATTGTCTAGGTGTGACACAGTTATTTGTCCATTCACTTGGTGAAGAACATCTTGATTACTTCTCAGTTTTGGCAATTAGGAATTAAGCTGCTACATCTGTGTGTACATTTTTGTGTGGATATAAGTTTTGAACTCATTTTGGTAAGTAAATACCAAGGAGGACAACTGCTGGATCATAATGTAAGAGTATGTTTAGGTTTGTAGGAAGTCACCAAACTATCTTCTAAAGTGGCTGTACCATTTTGCAATCCCACCAGCAATGGATGAGAGTTCCCGTTGCTCCACAGCCTGTCAGCATTTTGTATTGTCAGTGTTTTGTACTTTTAGCCATTCTAATAGGTGTGTAATGGCATCTAATTGGTGTTTTAATTTGAAACTCTCTAGTGACATGTAATATTGAGAATATTTTCATATGCTATTCACTATATATATATATATATATATATATATATATATATATATATATATATATCTTCTTTGGTGAGGTGTCCCTTCAGTTCCTTTGCCCATTTTCTTACTGTTGCTAATTTTCTTACTGTTAAGTTTTAAGATTTGTTTATTTTGAGTATCAGTTCTTTTTCAGATATATCTTTTGCAAGTATTTTTCTAAGTCTATGGCTTGTCTCATTCTCTTCTCTTGACATTGTTTTTGTACAGCAGTGGGTTTTTTTTAATTTTAATGTAGTCCAGCTTATCAGTTATTCCTTTTATAAACATACCTTGTGTGTTATATCTAAAAAGTCATTTTCATACCCAAAGTCATCTAAATTTTCTCCTGTTATCTTCTAGAAGTTTTATAGTTTTACATTAAATTTAGGTCGATGATCCATTTTGAGTTAATTTTTGTAAAGAGTGTGTTATGGAGTGAATTGTGTCTTTCCCAAATTTATAGGTTGAAACCCTAACCCTCAAGAAGGCTGTATTTAGATAGAGGGTCTTCAAGGACAAAATTAAGGTTAAATGAAGTCATAAGGATGGGGCCCTAATCCAACAGAAATGGTACCGTTATAAGAAAAGATGTGCACTAACAGATAAAAGGCCATGTGAAGACACAACAAGAAGGTAGTGCTCAGCAAGCCCAGGAGAGAGTCCTTCAGAGAACTTAAATCTGCCAACACTTTGATCTTGGACTAGCAGCCACCCAGTCTGTGAAATTCAGTTATGTCAGCCCAGATGACAAATATAGATTTTAAAGTCTGTGTCTAGATTCATTTTTTTGCATGTGTTCCAGTACCATTTGTTGAAAAGTTCATCTTCTTCATTGTATTGCCTTTGATTCTTTGTCAAAGATCAGATGATTATATTCATGGTCTCTATTTATGGGCTATCTATTCTGTTCCATTGATCTATATATGTGTGTATTCTTTTGCCAATTCCACATTGTCTTGATTACTGTAACTTTACAGTAAGTCTTGAAGTCAAGTAGTGTCAGTCCTCCTTCAATATTGTCTATTCTTTTACCTCCCATATAAGAGGTATTTTACTTCTTCATATAAACTTTAGAATCAATTCATCAATATCTGCAAAATACCTTGCTAGGACTTTGGTTGAGACTGCATTGAATCTATTGATTAAATTGAGAAGGATTGACATCTTGATGATATTGACTCTTCTTGATGATTATGGAATATCTCATTTATTCAGTTCTCCTTTAATTTCTTTCATCAGAGTTTTGTAGTTTTCCTCACATGGATATTGAGCATATTTTGTTAGATTTATTCATAAGCATGTCATTTTTTGGGAGGTGCTAATATAAATGGTGTTGTGTTTTTATTTCAGATTTCACTTGTTCATTGCTGGTATATAGGAAAGCAATTGACTTTTGTATGTCAACCTTGTATCCTACTACCTTGCTATTCTTGCTTGCTAGTTACAGTTTTTTTGTTTTGTTTTGTTTTGTTGTGGATTCTTTTGGATTGTCTATGTAGACAATTATGTCTTTTGCAAAGACAGTTTTATTTCTTTTTTCCCAATCTGTAATACCTTTTATTTCTTTTTCTGATCTTATCACATTAGCTAGGACTTCCAGCAAGGTGGTGAAAAGGTGTGCTAAGTGGAGACATCCTTACCTTTTTCCTGACCTTAGCAAGAAAGCTTCCAGTTTCCCACCACATTTTAATTATTATAATGATTTTACATATGAGAATCATACTCTACCATAGAAAATATTTCAAATTGAGTTCATTGCTAGTGTTTCATGGGCCTATTTTCAGTCATAGATTACTACATTTTCCTACCTGTCACACATTTAGAAAAAAACACCTTTGTCTTGGTATGGTCTCTTTCCTAACCCAATTAAAATTCATTCCAGAAGTGGGACATGTCATATTATTCTTTACCACTTAGTGTCATAAATTCTTGGCTTTAAGAATTTGATCACTGTATTTATATTTTATTTAACCTCTCCATTTAGTCCTATTCATTCTTCAAAAAGGAGGATAAAACACACAGTCTAATAATACCCACCCCATTTAATTCTGCCTTTCTTAAAATGGAAAACAGCACTACATTAAATTGTAAATTTACAACTAAAACTCTGATTTAACATGTCCTTTTGCAGACAAATTGATGATTTGGTTGAACATTAACAAAACTATTTTAGTGCTACACCTTGGGAAAGAGTACTCTAAGATTAGGGAACAACAAATAAGAGAGAGAAAGAAAAGTTATTTGTATTTAAACCCCAAGGTAGCAAAAATAACCTAAAAATCAGAAATTATTGTTGAGTTCCACACATTATGTTCAGCATTTAATCTCAGTTTGTTGTATGAAGGTCACCATTTGTAAGCTGCACTTTGTGTTACTTATATTCATAAAGGGATTGATCATGTGTTCTATCTGTGGTAACTAAAAGATTGTGATAAATGTTGCAAGACATTTTACTTTTTTAAAGTAATTAGGGACTTCACTGGTGGTGCAGTGGTTAAGAATCCACCTGCCCATGCAGGGGACATGGGTTCAAGTCCTGGTCCAGGAAGATCCCACATGCTGTGGAGCAACTAAGCCCGTGCACCACAACTCCTGAGCCTGTGCTCTAGAGCCCGCGAGCCACAACTGCTGAGTCTGCATGCCACAACTACTGAAGCCCGCAGGCCTAGAGCCAGTGCTTCGCAACAAGAGAAGCCACCGCAGTGAGAAGCCCATGTGCCACAACTAGAGAAACCCCGTTCACAGCAACGAAGACCCAATGCAGCCAAAAATAAATAAATTAATTAATTGATTTTAAAAAAATAATAAAGTACAATTAATGATAGTACTATATAGCAACTTGGTTACAATACTGAAAGTCACCCAAAAGATTTTACACGAATACAACTCAGGTAAAGATACCACATTAGAAATCTAGAAATGTCTTTCATAACTCTAATTTGGTTGACTATATGAGATAGGGAACGTGTGCAGAAGTTGCAAAATGTGAATAGAGTCCCCAATTTTCATTTTAGAAGAAAAAAATAGCCTGTAAGAAAATTAGTATGTTTTATTTTATTTTTTATCCCAGTTTTCAAGTATGATTTTAAGCCTTCTAAACTTTTGAAAGAATGGTATCCATTTCTCATTTGTGTACATATCAGGAAAACACAAGAAAGTAGGCCCACAATGGTTAAAATATTAAAGATATTGTTCATTTGAATGTTTCCTTGTGTTCATTAAACTTTACTAGACAGTGTAACCTTGAGTACTGCCAGCATTAGATTGCTTAGAATTCCAAATCTGATCTTTAAATTCACCTCCAGTGTGTGACTGGGTTTACTATGTAATTTTTCTTTTCAGATATGCCATTATTGTAGTCTTCCACCTAAACCCTAAGAATACTGTTATTAACTAGCTTTTAAGTTCCTCAATAAAGCAATGTTTAGGATGTACATAAAAACACTGCATTTTTATTAAACAGCCCTAGAGGAATGAGGAGTTACTTTAACAGTCACATCAACAGTATAGTTCTATGGCTCTTTTCAATTAGCATTAGCTTGCCAACCTCCTGAAGCACTGGCACCATGTCCAAGTGTGCTTATTAATAGATTTTTCCCATTTTACATTTTAACCAATATCATAGAACTCTTTTAAGAACATGTCCTAGATTTTTCAAGGTAAATAATAACCCTCTCCTCTCTCTTCTCTCCCCCTCCCCTTCTCTTCATTCCATCTCTATCTCTCTCTTTACCCTTAAACCCCTGTTTTCTGAGGATAAGCCACATGTGGAGAGAAAGAGATATAGATAGATAGATAGATAGATAGATTAGATGAAACCACAAAAAAGACATGAACTAGGGCTATGTTAATGGTGACACAGAAAGGGAATAGATTTGAAAACATTTAAATTTAAAGTTTATAGAACTGGATGATTGATTGTCATGGAGGTGAACAATCGTGAGAAAAAGGTTTGAAATATAGAAGAATTATCAGTTTCCAAATAAATATGGTTAATTATAGCTAAGTTTTATTTAAAGCTTTGTGTGGGCCATGTACTTGCAAAATTCTGTTTCGTATGCTGTTCCATTTAATCCTCGAAACTTTTTAGAGCCAAGGAAACTAAGATCCAGGGACGGACGTTAAGAAACTTGCCAAAGGTCATATCTATAATACGTGCTGAGTGGGATTTACGGCCAGACATTCTGATGCCAGAGACCATTCTGTTAATGAATACCACCTTTCCTTTTGGTATGCCGGTTTTGAGATGCTTATGCTCATCTAGGTGGAGATATCCAGCAATGTGCTGGATATTGGATTCTGAAATTCAGGAGGGATGGATTTTGGCATTTGGTAGACTTCCCCAAGGAGCAAGAGCATGTTTAAAGCAGTGTCCACAGATAGAATGCCAGGAGGTACCAACATGTACAGGAAGGGCTGAGGAGAGAGAATACAGTAATGAGATAGAGAAAAAACATTCACAGAAGGGGAATAGGAGTCAGAAGATGCAGAGTAACCAATGTCAAGGGTGGTAGATAGTTTCAAGAAATAGAAAATGACCAGCATCAATGCATACATTAGCACAGCATACAGCAGATGAGTCAGTTGTAAGGAAAGAATGTCATGTCCATTGGGTAGACTATTAGATCATTTCAAATCTTCTCTAAGAGCAATTCTAGTAGAGAACTGGGGAAAGATGAGATTGCAGTAGGTGGAGAATAGGTTGGCAGGGAAGAATTGTGGGGTTTTAATGGGCTAAAATTATAAGACTGTCCAACAGATACTTTTACATATAGTGTTTTCACCATAAGCATTATTATGTTTATACATATTCCTTTTTGCAGTGGAGCCTGTGCCTAGAGTAGCATACAGAAATTTCACACAGAGATGCCACTAGAAATAACCTAAACTGTGACCTCTAACTTTTTATCAGTGGGGGCAGATTTTGATGGAACAATATTTTGAAGATTTTTCATGTAAACCTCAGAAAATGCAAGAGATATATTTAAGTCCACCAAGAGGTTCATTTGGTAAAGCAAAAATGCCACAATCTTTTAAAATCAGTACTTTTTCTAAAACTGAAAACTTCACACATTTTGCATTTCATTTGCTAACTTTCACAGCAGGCTTCCCAAAATCCAGCTTCCTACTGAAGTGTGTTTCCAAGCAATTTTATTTGGAAATTGAGAGCTGTCGTGACCTTTTCATGGGTTTTAACTCTATATCCTAAAAGACTTCAGAGACAATACTCGACAGGTGACCAAACATTCCAGAATAATAGGATTCCTATTTTTAGATAGCATTTCCTGTAACTAAATAATAATAATAATAGATTATTCAATCAGTTTTCTTTTAAAAGGCCTTCTGGAGAAGCAGTGTTTACATTTGAGTCTGCATGACATTTACCACTTTGTGTGTTCCATTAAGCATCATTACACGAGGCCTTTTACATCTAGCAATATATGGCTCTAAAATAGAAAACTCCAGTTGTTTCTGGGCTCAGGACTCTGAATCAAGATTCACAAAACTATAGTAAGATAGCACTTTAGATCATGTGCTGCAAGGAAACTTAGCCCTTCTCAGAGGTTTGCTGAGGCTCCACTCGGAATGAAACACGTTTTATCAGAGAGGAAAGATTTGAACTGGGAAAACCATTCATCCCTTTCATTCATTTTAATTATTCAAGTTTCCTGCAACCCATTATTTTTAAGAAAAAGTCTTGGGGCTTCCGTGGTAGTGCAGTGGTAAAGATCTGCCTCCCAATGTGGGGGACATGGGTTCAAGCCCTGGTCCGGGAAGATCCCACGTGCCACGGAGCAACTAAGCCCATGCACCACAACTACTGAGCCTGCGCTCTAGAGCCTGCGTGCTACAACTACTGAAGCCTGTGTGCCTAGAGCCCGTGCTCCACAACAAGAGAAGCCACCGCAATGAGAAGCCTGCACACTGCAATGAAGAGTAGCCCCCACTTGCCGCAACTAGAGAAAGCCTGTACACAGCAACGAAGACCCAACACAGCCAAAAATAAATAAATAAAATTAATAAATTAAAAAAAAAGAAAAACGTCTTGTTTTATAGGTGGTTAAAAATGTGTGTCTGCATCACTAGCCTCATTTTACAGTTGAAGCAAACTGAGGCCTAAAGATGCAAGAGGACTTGCCCAGGGTCACATCATCAATTAGTGGCAGAATGTGTTAATGCAAGTTCTTCGGGCTGCAAGCTAAAGAAACCAAATTTAACTTACTCAAGAAGAAATGAGGACTCATTGGAAGGATACTAGACTATCCCACAGAATCCAAAGAAAAGTGTAACAGCCAAAACTTAGGTGGGAAGAAACCAGTATAGCTATAGGAACAGCAGTTGTCAGGGCTTCTCTGCAGAAAACGGCCTTAAGGAGACTCTGCTGCCACAGCAGGAGCTGATGTGGTCAACTCCCTCAAGGGAACATCTGCTTGGATGAGCTTGATTGGCAGGTGACTCTGCTTCTGAGTCTAAAGACTGTGGGATTAGCAGAGCCATGGCCTCTGACCAAATTCTTATGTCTCATACGCAACTGCAGCTCACACATGGCACAGTGTCCACATTGCCTGGTCTTCTACTTACATTCTCTTTGCTGACATTAGCATTACTTGGGGAGATTTAAAAAATACCAATACTTAGGCTCTATCCCTCAGACATGATTTACTCACTCTGAGCAGGGCTGGGACCTGTTCATTTGTTTGAGATGATGCTGCGTCCAGCAGAAGTTAAGGGGGAAGGAAGGGAGTAATGATCTCCAATGATTGAAAGAGGACAACATCTCTTGACAAGGAGCTCAGAAACCATCCAGATCCTTTATTCCTATACTTGTGCAGGTTGGATTAACCAAGGGAATCTGTTCTAAAATGCAAATTACAAAGCCCCATTCTAAACCCACTGAAAGTGTGAATAAATAAGAGAGGATTCCCCAGAACCTGTATTTTTTTTTAAACTCTCTTCAGATGTTTCTCATCTAGACATACCAGCACTGGACCTGCAATTCTGAGCACCAGATCATTGACTGTGATCATTCTAGGCCAGTGATTCTTAAACTTGAGCATACATCAGCATCACCTGGAGGGCTTGTTAAACTACAGCTTGCTGGGGCCCACCCTAGGGGTTTCTGATTCAGTATATCTGAGTTGGGGTCTGAGAATTTTCATTTCTAGTACGTTCCCTGGTGATGCTGGTGCTGCTGGAGCTGCTGGTCCACGCACCACATTTTAAGAATCATACCCTTAAGAGATTAGTGCTGATTCTCTCTTGGAAACCAGTTGTAAAAGGCTTCTAAAGTCAAATCCATGACAATGATTCTGGAGGAAAGCAATGATAGCTACTTCAGAAGAGGAAAAAGAAGCAAGGTCAGCGAAAAAGGAAATGACTCATGAATGTTAAAAATACAGTTCTACTGCACAATGTGAGGCATTACTGAACATACAGTCTTCTAATCTCGCGTGTCTTAAATTGACCTAACATGGTTGGAGTTGCTAATACTTGGCATATTTCTTTGAAATGAGTCCTAGTACCCCATTCTACATCTTTCCAAGAGATAACCAGTGCTTTTGAGCATTCATCATATGATCTCTTTCCAAATACCTATCAAGAGTTTTTCTCATTATCTGCATGGACGTTTGTTAAATTATTCTAAATCATTAAGTTAAATTATAAATATGAATTATCATAAATATTTTGTTAACTATCCACTTATCTGTGCTGAGCACTGAGAAAACAAACATGAAAGTGAGAGATTTGGTTTTTAAAGATGTATCACCCATATAAATACACACTCAGGTGGTATACACTACAAACCAGATACAAATTGATCAAGACATTGTCTTCCTGTATTCCAGGGCTGGTTACCTCCCCAGAGCGATCATCTAATACCAAGGTCCCAAGCAACATGTTATAGAATTTTCCTTCCAGTTTAAATCCAGTTATATTTTCTATGGCAAATAACCAAGCACTTTTGGCAAAGACAGCATTTACATAAAAGTGAAGCTACTAGGGTGACTTTTTTTCCTTTTTATTTTAAAGTACATCTACATCTGGGGAAAAAAGGCAGGTAAAGTCCTTTCTGAAATTTAATACATGGTTTAATACCTTCATTCGTTAAAATGTCAGCTGCCAAACACACAGCACAAGCCAACATTGTTTCTAGGGAGTAGGGATCTTGCCAACTTGGAAGATAATGACTCTAAAGGGAGTTCTAAGTATCCAAGAGTGAACAAAGTTCTCCTTTTCTGTAACTTGATGCCTACTAAGGTAGAGGTATAGGAAAAGACAGGATGGGCCTATGCTGTAATTGCGACTTTGACATTGCAAAAATGGACCATGATTTCCCCGCTTTCCAGGGTGATGCTTTTAATGATCTTTTTTTCCAGGGGTGATGAGTTTAAGTAGTCATACATGAAATTTAATTCTGATATTGTAGTAAAGCTGTCAACTTTCACCCTCACAACAAACTCATGAAGTAGACAGAAGAGATTGTTGTCTTTTTTGAATGATGAAAAGCCTTTGGCTTATCTAACCAGCATCACAAAGCTGGGAATCCAAGAACCAAACCAGAAGTTTCAGATTCTAATTTAGTCTTTTCTCCACCTGCCCCTTCACCTTCACCATTAAAGTTATCGGTAGCTTGTCTTTGCCCCTGTGGGCTATTTTACAAAATCCCACCAACTGGGTGGCTTATGCACAATAGACATGTATATCTCACAGTTTTGGAGGCTGGAAGTCTGAGATCAGGGATCCAGCCTGGTCTGATGAGCATCCTCTTCTGCGTGGCAGACTTATCATATCTTCACATAGTGGAGGGGGCAAGGGAGTTTTCTGGGGTCTCTTTTATAAGAGCATTATTCTGATTCATGAGGTCTCTGCCTTCATGACCTAAACACATCCCAAATGCCCACACATCCCCACCTCCTAACACCATTACTTTGGGCACTAGGATTTCAACATATGATTTTGGTGGGGACACAAACATTCAGACCATAGTATAGTCCATGTGGGGAAAGTTCAGCTTTGAAATCAGAGAGATGAGATTAAAACAGGACTCCCCCATCAGTGTGACCTTGCCTTCTTTACCTCTCTGAGCCTCAGTCTCCTCACTTTTAAATTTGGATAAAGATACAGACATCACAAGATAATTTTGAACACAGAATAAGATATCTGACGTTATCATTCCTACACACACACACACACACTCCATCACTTACGAAATTGTGAGAGCAGGGATTTTGCTTTGCTTCCTGTTGAATCTGCCATGTCTAGAAAGGACCTCTTCAATGATGGAAGAAATGAATCTGTAAAACTTACCAAATACCTGCAAACTGGTATTGTTATTTACTTCCTCTTCTACATTTTTGACTTCTACATGCTTAATTGTAGAATTTTCTAAGGACCTGATTTTATAGTCTACTTTGTCTGACAGACACAAAGTTCTCTCGCAACCACAGCAGAAATCAAACTCATGGGATGACTGCACATCCATGGGGGATAGCTGGTATCTGAGACAGGACGTAAATAATAAATTTAGTGTTTGAAAATTGCACATAGGTCTTTTGATTTTATTAACCTAGACAACTTATAATAATTATGATAAACAGACATTGTCATTAAATATAGCAGCCATTTGATAAGATTAAGCGTAATGTAATACATCTTCCTTTCCACCCAATTCAGTATAATAAATTACCCTTAGGCTTCTAAATGAAGCATTTTATAATCGAGCAAAACAAACCGATTTTTAGGGGTCCTTATTTATATGCAAAGCTGACTTTTTGAGAATGGTAAACTTGATTAAAATCTCTCTAAGTGCAAATCACAAATACCTTCTTCTCACAAGCCATAACCATCCTATTAATGTATAATTTATTGCATACAAGGATAGTAAAATTGTAATGTGCTTATGATCCAGATGGAAGAAAGAGTTAAATAGAGAAAACAATAAACCATATAAAATGGGAAGAAAATGGAATTGAAATTTGACAAATATTGTACAAGATAGTATCCCAGCTGGTACAGATGCTATAGGAAAACAGAGATTGGGTTAGAGTATCATAGTGAAGTCAATCTCAGGAGAATTTTAAAAGATGTAAATTTTCATGGAAGTTCTAGATGTAGAGAGGAAAAAATTACTAGTTCAGAAAAAGCATGAACAATATATTAGATGTGGAAAACAACTTTGCAAATGTGGCCCCTTTGAGTCTGTTTGCGTTACTCAGAATCATAGGTCCCTTTTGGCTCCCACCCAACAACTAAGAGATGATGTCCTAGGTGAGTGGACTTCTTCCCAACTGCATGTCATTTATAAAAAAAGGAACATGCAACTTTTAAACGAAAGGACACATGAGTGACAGGATTAACCTAGGTATCATTAAAAGGCAAGGCCCAGTTTATCTCAATCGTGGCCTCTGCAAATAACCACATTTCACATGGCTCTTCTGGGTCCCACTTTAGAAGTGAATCCAGCAGAGATGTTCTCCTGGGAAGAAGACTTAAGGATTCAAAATTCTTGATTTATGGCCTCCAACCAGCCTCTTCATGAGCATACATGTTACATACACATAAAATTAGCTTTATTCCCTATTTAGAAATAGAGACTACTACTAAGAAGGGTACCTATTATTGAGTCAGAGCACATGATACTATTTATTCTCTAGTAAAGGTAAGCATCGGATAAGGGCCTCCAGATTGGCTCATGCTTGTAGGAAGTTGTTCACATAGTGGAATGGCTTTGAACATTGGTTTGCCTGCATCTAGGCTTGAAACTCTTGTACTCTTCTCAGTATAACATTTACTCATTCACTCAAAATTGCTTACCTGTCACCAATATGTGTGATCCCCGGTGCTTTGTGCTAAGATAATTTTAAGTTATTTTAAGTACTTTAAAATTATGAAATATTTCAATTGTATACAAGAACAAAAAAATGATACCCATGGTTTATACAAATATATTTTATTTAAAATATATTTATAGGACATGAACAATAGTGGAACTCTGCCCCGGGGATGCAGTGATGAGCAAGATGGACACAGCCCCACCCTTAAGACAGGTAATTAAAGAAGACAGGCAATAGATTCTTATAAATGACATGATAGGCAAAGCCCAGGATGATGGTACCATATGACAGAGTGAAGGAAAGCTTCCTGGAGGGTGAAATGTATCTTTCCTCTGAACTCAGCATAATAAATCACCCTTAAGCTGCAGAATGAGGCATTTTACAATGGAGCAAAACAAACCAATTTAGAGTCTATATTCATAAGGAAAGCAGGGTTTTTGAGGCTTATAACACTGATTTGGAGCTATAAAGAGTGCTCCAGGAGGGGGAATGAGGTGTGAAAAGACCGGGTCACTATTCCTCTCGCCAGCCAGGTGATGGAGTAAGTGCTTAATGTTCAGTCTGGACAAGGAGCCCCTGCACACAGAGGGTGCAATACCAGTACAGGTGCTATCAGCCTAAAGACTGTTGGTTCTTTTCAAATGAAAACATCTTAAAAACAGTTCACCTACCGACAAACCCAGAACATGGTATTTTGATAATATGTATCAGTTTAACTTTAAATGTTGTCCCAGAGTGCTCATTTTTCTGGCTAAGCAGGATTGGTAGACTCAGTGCTACGGTTTTGATTGAAAGCAACAGAGAAAAGAGATACTGATATTACACACCTCTGAGTACTTTCAGGTTTGGGCAGCTTTCTGCAAAGGGCAGGTTGTGAGGGCGTCAACAGGCATATGTGGGAGGCAGAGAGAGAACTGGAC
Source organism: Lagenorhynchus albirostris (assembly GCF_949774975.1). Taxonomy (NCBI): domain Eukaryota; kingdom Metazoa; phylum Chordata; class Mammalia; order Artiodactyla; family Delphinidae; genus Lagenorhynchus; species Lagenorhynchus albirostris. Next base: position 39,329,514 of record NC_083113.1, read on the forward strand.
CTGCAGTCAGGATGCTAGGGCTCAAATTCTTCTTGGCCACGTATTCTATGTGATCTTGCAGAGTTACCATTATGGAAGCTCAGTTTCCTCATATGTAAGATGGACACAGAAATATATTGCTTGTCACAGGATTTATAGGACACCAAGCAAGACAAGACCTGTAAAATGTCCATGCTCTAAAAGTAGTACAAAAGTTTGGGATCATTGGGTACAAGTCAGAGTTCCTGAGGGAGCAGGATTTTCCAAGCTAATTAATTGTCCTGTAAATTCACACTCTAAACAACTGCCATTTGGGGCCATTCTGCAAATCCCTAACTAGTACCCCTCAAAATTACCAAGGTCATCAAAAGCAAGGAAAGTCTGACAGATTGTCACAGCAAGCAGGAGGCTAAGGAGAGACTTTTTTTTTTTTTTTTTTTTTTTGCGGTACGCGGGCCTCTCACTGTTGTGGCCTCTCCCGTTGCGGAGCACAGGCTCCGGATGCGCAGGCTCAGCAGCCATGGCTCACGGGCCTGGCCGCTCCGTGGCATGTGGGATCTTCCCGGACCGGGGCACGAACCCGTGTCCCCTGCATCGGCAGGCGGACTCTCAACCACTGCGCCACCAGGGAAGCCCTAAGGAGACATTTTGACTGAGAGTTATGTGGTATCCTGGATGGGATCCTGGAACAGGAAAAGCACATAAGATGAAAAACAAGGAAATCTAAGCACAAACTTTAGTTAATAATAATGTATCAATGTTGGTTAATTCATTTTAGCACATGTACAACATAAGATATTAATAAAAAGGGACACTGGTTGTGGAGTATATGGGAACTATATTTTCACAGTTTTTCTGTAAAACTATTCTGAAGAGTTCATTGCAAATTTTTAAAATAGCATTATGAAAAATTCCCATTCATTGATTTAGCCAACAAAGCAGTATTGGCCAAACACACTGTTCTAGGAACAGGTGATAGAGGGATGAACAAAATGAAGCCCTAGTCCTCCCTCAAAGAGTTTGTACACCAGTGGGGGAAAGAAAACAAATGAAATGTAAATATATTTAAAATTCTATCATGTGGTGCTAAGTGCTATAAAAAAAGAAACACAGCATAAGAGTGATGGGGGGGAGAGATTGACAAGGTAGTCAGGACAGGCCTTTTGTGTTCAGCCCTTTTGGTCAGGAAGGACCCATGAGCAGATGAGAATAAATGGGTGGAGAGGGACAGATAGCCATGCAAAAACCTGTGATGAGCGCAGCTATGCAGAGGTAACAATAAGAGGTCTGAAACCAGAATAGGCTAGGGGAGATCTAGGAATAGTAAGGAACCTTCTGTCATTGGACAAAAGACAGAAAGGGCCAGAGCATGAGCAGATGAAATCAGCAAGGTAGCCAGCCAGGCACCATATTGTAAAGAGCCTTGTAATCCAAAGTAACTACTCTGGATTTTTAATTTTATTTATTTATTTATTTGCGGTACGCGGGCCTCTCACTGCTGTGGCCTCTCCCGTTGCGGAGCACAGGCTCCAGACGCGCAGGCTCAGCGGCCATGGCTCATGGGCCCAGCCGCTCCGCGGCATGTGGGATCATCCCGGATCAGGGCTCGAACCCATGTTCCCTGCATTGGCAGGTGGATTCTTAACCGCTGCACCACCAGGGAAGCCCTATAGCAGTTTTTTTGATCATACTCCAAACTGGAAACATCCAAGTTATCTATCAACAAGTAAATCAATAGAAAAAGAAAGTGGTATATTCATACAGTGAAATGCACACAGCATTAAAAAGCAACAAACTACTAAATTACAGAATAATGTAGATAAATCTTAAACATATTTTACTCAGTAAAAAAGCATCAGACACAAAAGCATGCACACACTGTGCAATTCCATTTAAATGAAGTTCATGAGCAGGAAAAGCTAACCCATAGTAATCCATCGATCTATCGACCTATCTATCATAATTCAACTTTTAAAGGACTCCTTTACTTGCTCTTGACAGAAAGGCTTCATTCCAGATGAATGAAAACAAGAGACAGCTTCCTGCTTTTGACCCAACTTCCTTGATCCTAAAGTACAGTACTCAATAATTGTAGACTGAGTGACCTAAGAGCTAAATAAAATGACTTAGAAACTAAAGCATCCTTCTCTGAATATGGGACTTTCAGGGGTGAGCCTACCCCTCTATCCTTAGGTAGAAATTCTCCAATCTGAAACCCTTGAGGCAGCACCTATACATGCTCCACCATCTTGTTTTTTCTTTCTTTCTCTTCTCAAACCTTTATCCAACACCTTTGTTAATTAACCTGAAACACACATACTAATTTCAAGACAGCATTTTTTGAGGCATCTTGTTCATTTCTGTCCCAGGCACCAACTAGATTACAATAATTATATGTCACAGCACTTACTGGGTTCTTACTATACACTGAGACCTTAACCTAGGTGTCAGAGACAGAAGGAAATCATACATTATTACTCCTAGAGAAATTCATATAGGGAGAGACATAAAAATAATAGTGATAAGGACCTCAGTGGAAGTAGAAACAGAAGATTCTAAACCAGACTGGGGTGGGAGCATGGAGATAATCAGATAAGCTTTCATATATTTAATCTGGAAACCAGCACAAAATGTATTAACATTGGTTTAAAAAAATAGTGTTACTATGTAAGAGTTTGACAAGCAAGCATTCAAGTTCCTCTGTCACAGGAATCATGAGAACTTAATTAGAATTATCCTTTGTGCATCTAATATACCTAAGAGACAGATTACATGCTAAATTCAAGCTCAGTTAGATCATCCTTTGTTCTTAGGGTAGGTAGAAGAGTTTTATTTTTTTAAAAAACTCCTCATTTATGTAAACAAAAAAACACATACAGGTTTACCACTGTCAACATTCAATATGCAAATATGTATTTTTGTCATGCATATGAGATTATATTCTATAAGGTATTTTGGAATCTACTTTTTGAACATAATTAACATCACCTACACTTTTCTAAGCCAGTTAATATATGTCTACACCATCACTTTTATTACACAATAATCCATGGCGTGAATATAACATGAATTATACAATCAATCCCCTATTGGTGGACATTTAGGTTGTTTCCAGTTTTTCACTTTTATGACATGCATGACCTAATTTTGCCTGGAAATGAGGCTTAGCCAGGTGGTTGCCCCATGTTACTTTCAGAATTCCATTTAAACAGTTTTCTCCTGTTCCCTTCTAATGGGAGGTTATAAATGGCACTATTTAGTGAACAGAAAGGGTTTCTAAAAGCTCAGGTGCTACCTAGCAGCTGATGCTTGCAGGATTTCAGCTCACCTAATGTAGGGCTCGTTAATCAAGGCATAGGACTCAGCCTAAGAAGAAGTTGAGGGCAAGAGGGAGGGAAGACACCTGGCTATGAGTACAGATAACCAGTTATTAGCTCTGTGACCTTGAGTAAGTTATTTAGCCTTTCCAAAGCTTTATTTCCACACTTTCCAAAAGGAAATATTAATTCTCTATTCTCATGGAGTTGTTGAGAAAATCATGAAATAAGGACTGGGGGTAAGATTAAATTAATTTTCCAAAGCTGTTTGTTTATTTATGGCTTTGTCCACATGTCCTAATATTCCTGAGGATATCTAATGAATACAAGTAAAACTTTTGACAAACATTAAATTGTTTAATAAACAAATAAAAACCCCTCAAACTGGGCTTCCCTGGTGGCACAGTGGTTGAGAGTCCGCCTGCTGATGCAGGGGACACGGGTTCGTGCCCCGGTCCGGGAAGATCCCACATGCCGCGGAGCGGCTGGGCCCATGAGCCTTGGCCGCTGAGCCTGCGCGCGTCTGGAGCCTGTGCTCTGCAGCGGGAGAGGCCACAACAGTGAGAGGCCCGCGTACCGCAAAAAAAAAAAAAAACAAAAAAAAAACCCTCAAACTATATGACATAATTCTAATGTTAATAGGTTTCATATAGGTATTAAGATTTTTCAAGGGACCTTTGCCCACAAAGGCTGTTGTACACAAACAGGAAGTTTTGCTGAGCCTCACTCTTCTCTCAGTGTAGGTATCAAATAAATTAGGCTTAAATCCAAGTCTTGAAGGAAGGGCCAGACTTTGAGGCAGGGGAGTCTGAGTAAAAATACTGTGCTATGGTGTACCTGAGACAGAGAACTTTCATGTCATCCTTTCTTTCTCTTTTTTGGCATTTGTTATCATGGTGATAAAACCACTATGCTTAATCAATTATCAAATTGGATCTCCCAAACTATAAGGGCTGCCAGACAGAAACTGAGTCTCTTCTGTTCACCTCCTTAAACTTAGCACCTCGCTGAGAAGAATAATAGTCAAATGACCATGTTTGGTGAAGCCTCCTACAACCATGGTGTTCAGAACAGTAAAAAGTTCTAGTTACTGATTAATTCTAGTTCTCTTAGAGCTGGGCTCACAGGTTGGCAAAATAGTGCTTTAAAGTTTAGAAAAAGTATTTCAGACATTATCTCATTTAGTCCTCACGTTGTGCAATGTGTGATATTGGATTCATTTTACACATTACAATATACAGCCCAGAGTGCATACGGCAGCTGGATCTGGTCTCTGGATCGTAGCCTAGCACCACTAGTAACTAACTGTTCACACCATGGATATGGAGGAGTATGATGCAATGATCCTGCAGGGGAGGACAAATAATTTTCTCAATACCCTTCTAGGTTCTTGGCTGAGAGCCCTCTGTAATAATAAGATTAAAAGGAGAAAAAAAGCAATTTTAATTACATACATAGTACTTACGGGAGCCCCACAGATATGTGAGAGTCAAAATTCAGCCGTATGATTGAGGCTTGAGCTCAGGAAAAGGACAAGGATCTTGGGCTTCAAAGAGGCAATTCTCAGGATGGTAAGAAGAAGAAATGTTTGTAAACAAAGGTTGCCCTGCTTGTAGGTAAGTCTCTCAGGTTAAAAAGTGATCTCTGGAAATAGCTCTCTTCCTGACACAAACCCCATTTCTAATATTAACTTTCCTTACAAAAGGGTAACTTCTACTCTGTTTTTTAGAGCTTCTCCTGTGTCTGCAGTTTCTCAAAATAATCCTTACACAGATGAGGCCCATCTTGAGGTGGTATATTCTACCCTTCAGTCCTCTGGATTCTAAATGAACAGATCATCATCAGTGGGCCATACTAAGCAAAGCACTGTCCCAGGCCCTGGGAAAGAAGTAGCAGACCAGGCCTAGTGTTTACTTTCACTGGGGAAATGTCCTTCCTCAAGGCTTCCCTAAATTAGGGGCAGTCCTGTCTAGGCCATGTTCTCAGGACTGTCCTTCCTTTCCTTTTGGTGGACACCTAACGAAAAGAGAGCATGGGCCAGAGGCACATGACATAGCCTGAAGATAAACACACACACACACACACACACACACACGCTCACACACACCCAGGACAATCAAATTTTGCCGTAGGAAATCTAACCTAAGAAATGCAGGAATCAAGTAGCTGTCACAAAGAGCTGACCCTGAAAGGCCAAGATCTGGACAGCTGAGGCCGCAGGGTGCGAACAGCAGCTGTATGGGGAGAGAAGCATGGGAGAAAGGAAGCCGTTGGGAGGAGATTGGGCTGAAGAAGAGCCCCAAGGGGAAGGTTTACAAATTCCAGCTCCCAAGGTCCCCTGAGCAAATTTCACGCCAGAATTAATTGTCCTAGAGGAGAGTCCCTACACTTTCTGGAACCTGATTGTTCAGCTCTTATCGGGTTCCTTGACACGTGTACTGAATTTAACTCCTCCACCTATTATAAGAAATAATTTGACTGAACTTCAGCTTCTTACAAGCACAATAACCTGCTAAATTATCTACTCGTGTGCTGATTGCAGCATTATTTGCAACATTGTTTGGAAACAATCTGAATGGCCATCATTAGTGGGCTGGTCCTATAAACTCTGGTATTTACTTTCTTCTGAATATAATATAGCAGGAAAGGAATTGTGGTATGTTCCATATAGTATCTACCATATTTTCTTTTACTGCTATAGTGTCTTGTATTCCATAGGAATTATATGTGTAGTAATATATAAATGTCTGTTATATATGTATTACTGTATAATATACAGCTATTTAATTTTGTATATATTTGTATATAAATATATGCAATTTAATATGTATCATATTCCATAAGAACATAATTATTATAATACATATCTCATAGTATTGTTAAATAAAACAAAAAGTTTCAGTGCACACATAAAACAAAACTTTACATATATATGTACTATATATATATATATATATAGTATATATATATATAGTATATAAATAGATTGGAAGGACACATATTAGGTTGAAAATAGAAGTTACCTTTTGGGACAGGGTTAGAATTATAAAGAAAAGATTGAAGGGAATGACCTGTACATGTATTTCTTTCTTAGTTTCTTTTTATAATTAAAACTGATTTTTAAAACATTTTAAAAGAAAATCAAGTAAGTAAACCACAATTTTCCTGGTTTATATTTTATTTCATATCATTTTGTTTTTCCTCCTCCCATCCACACTGCTCCGTGAGTAATGAATAAGGCCATTTTGTGGTGAGTTCTCACCTCACTGTTCTAAAATAAGGGAATAAAAGGAGAATATTAAGTTACTCTGAGGTCTGCATCTGCTAAGGTTTTTTTTTCTTTTTTTTTTTAATTTCAACAATATGGACATGGACAAAAGTAAAACCTAAAGCTCGAGCATTTGAGTTTTCCATTAAATAATACCAATTACAGGACACTTTTCAAGCCATTTAACACAATGACCCAGAAGGTGCTTATTTTGTCTTTTAAATATTAAAGTACTTTTAAAAAATAGTCTTTTAATAACTCAAAAAATAATGGAGGTATTAAATCCATTTTATTCTGTACTGTGTATCTTTGTTGTAAGAGTGTGTGTACCAGAGTCCTCATATGGATGAAAATATGAACATATTTTAGTTAGCAATGGAGAAATCCTCTGGGTCCAGAATGTGCCAATTTAACAAGACATTAACTTTAACAATTTAAATATGTTTATACTTGTATATATGCACATGGACATCAGGCTTTTAAAAACTCATTCTATATACATGGGAGAGGAGTTCAGAAATTCAAATAGTTGTACAAAGAGGCCTCTTTATTTATTTTTTCAGTAGAGTTCGTAACTCATTTATTAAAATAAGCACTGTATATATCCCTGTGCACAGTCAAGGAAATTCAAACTTGAGCCTTCCTATGACTTAGCAAGATGATTGATGGTATTCAGGAGAGGAGATGTGAAATCTAGAAGTCAGGGCTGGGGAAAAGACCTACTCCTCCCCAAGAATGGAGTCTGGATAGAGCTATTGAGACATTCAGTGTCTAGCAGTCAATATGGGAAAGTCAAGGAAATGTAGCACAGATGTACAACTTGGAAGAAGGAGCTCATCATGAGGACATTGTAGATATCCTGGACCACTCCCAAAGTCAACTGTGAAAAATTAGAGTTCGCATTGAGTTGTCCAAGATCAGGGTCCAGACTAGGGCCAGGGAACTAGCAGGAAATAGGTGAAGGGCTGAGGTTCTGGCAAAACAAAAGCAGAAGGTGGGATTTGTCAATGGAATAGGAAGAACTCAGTTGGTGATCCAAGGGTTATCTTGACTGGGTCAATGTAGTAGAGAGTAGGAGCCAACATCTTGGGGAGCCACAAGAGTGGTCTAAGCTCACCATTATCTTGTCTATCTCAGGTCCATTGGGAAAAAAAAGCAAAGAAACAAAAAGCACTGATATTCACTAATGGGATAGAAATTGATCACATACCTCCTGCCCTGATCAGGAATATTTTAATAACTGGCAGGAGACAGGGCTTAGGGGTTGCTTGTGGATCCCAAAGTGGAACTCAGTAGAAAAACTACCTACCAGTTTTGGAGATGTATTTAATATTTCTTGTATAGGTGTAATATTTGCTATTGCCTTAGTACATTTTTATATTCACTGAGAAGGCCCATAGCCTAGTTGGTAATAAAAATAAAACTCAATCCAATGCTACATCATCATAGTGATTTTACTCCTCTCCCACTTCAGAGTCCTCCCCAACTTGTAAGATCATAATCACCATTTTTGCAGAAACTCCAAGGCACTAGCTGGCATAATCTCCTACCATTAAAATGAATAACTAAATTCTAGAGCAGTTGAGTGACATGATCTGGGTCCCATAACCAGTAATGCTAAACCCAGAACTTAAATGCCGACCTCAGGGCCCAAGATAAACTTCCTTCCACTGTAGGCTGTCAACTTTCTGTGGAATTTCTTCTGTTTACCACCTCCCTCATTCAGCTTAATTATGTTTACACAATGTTAGTAGACTCAGCTCACTGTTGACACCTAATTATTTTTCTAAGGGAGAAAAACGGATCACCCCAAACAGAGAATCCACTGACTGAAGCCCCATCAAAGTGATCTGCATCCATTGTGATATCTGCAAAAGCTGCCACAGTATATAAGGTCATCGAAAAATCCAGCTTAGTTCCCCTTGTGGAGATAGGCATGCCCCCAGACAAAGGCCCAGCACTTGTGTCTTGATTTTAAAAGGCACTTAGCAGCAAGCCCCTCGTTGACCTACATGTTTTCATAACTACAGGCTCATACACATTTGAGAGCATTCTTTTTGAGTCACCTCTCTCTATGTACTGAATATTTTTTTACAGCTTCCTGGATACCTAATGAACCTGCTTGGGGACCAGGTGAAATATATTTTTGGAACAGGATCACCCTGTACTTTGCAGGTCATGAATTTCTTTATTATTTGTCATGGCAGGCATTGCTACCCCCAAAGTTATTATCTATTCAATCCCAGTTCTAACCTGCAAGCAGATCTGTCTGAGGAGCCAATTTATTACTGATGTAACAGCACCAGGGAAGATGAGTTTGCTTGTTTAAAGAGATGAGCGGCATTGGCAACGCAATCAGTTTTCACATACTGAAATACCATACATGGGATTTTTTGTAGTTATTAAAAAATCAGGGCTTCCCTGGTGGCGCAGCGGTTGAGAGTCCGCCTGCCGATGCAGGGGACACGGGTTTGTGCCCCGGTTCGGGAAGATCCCACATGCCGCGGAGCGGCTAGGCCCGTGAGCCATGGCCGCTGAGCCTGCGCGTCCAGAGCCTGTGCTCTGCAACGGGAGAGGCCACAACAGTGAGAGGCCCGCGTACCGCAAAAAAAAAAAAAAAAAAAAAAAAAAATCACGCATAGCAATGTTTCTATCCTTCATTGTGCATTTGCTGGGATTGCACATCCATCATGGCTTGTTCCTCTCTAAATGGGCTTGTCTTTCAGAAATTCGTAGCCTTGAGGGTTTTTGCCAAGCACTAAGTTGTCAGACCAGAAAGGTCATGATGCTGTCTATACTTGGCTTTATGTTTTACCATGAATGGCCCATATGATGTCCTTTGCATGTAACTTAGCCTCTCTGGTTATCAGTTTCATGTCATCAATCAATTCACTCACAAATTTAATTGCATTAGGCATATCCCCAGGGTCTCCAAACTGGGAGAGGGTGTAGGGTACAGGACAGCATTGTGGAATATAGATCACAGTAATGTTGGCAAAAAGTTACACACACACATACACATACACACACGATTAAGCATACAACTTATTGAGTAAGAGAGATCTAGATTTTAACCCTGCTTTCTGCTCACTTTCTGAAAGAACTTGGGTAAATCACTTACCTTCCTTGAATCCGTTGTTTTTTTTTAATTTTCATTAGAGTATAGTTGATTTACAATGTTGTGTTACTTTCTGCTGTACAGCAAAGTGGATCAGTTATACATATACATATATCCACTCTTTTTTAGATTCTTTTCCCATATAGGTCATTACAGAGTATTGGGTAGAGTTCACTGTGCTATACAGTAGGTCCTTATTACTGAACCTGTTTTTTGTTTAATCTATAAAATGGAATAATAAAACCTACCTAATAGCAATATTTTAATAATTAAATAAGATAGCACATATAAACCATTAGCACACGTTCCAGCACATAATAGTTCCTATTAGTTAATATTAAATTATTTTTAATTACAACAATATTGATGATAAATATTTAAGATGACTTCCTTTGAAAATAGATGATCTAATACTGGACATGAGGAGAGCATAGACACACATGTAATTAACCATAAAACCAGTCAGTAATAGAGAAAATCTCAATAGAAGGCAAAGAAAATGTACTCTGCTGGTGACATCTGGTGAAGGAGATCAAAGAGATGACGTGAGAAAGTATAAATTGAGGCAGACTTTGAAGGATGGAGTGTTCAGGGCAAGTGAGAAAAACTGAACTCCAACTAACCTAACCAGAAAGGGAATATATTGGCTAACAGAACTGGAAGTCTAGGGTCTGGCTTTAGGCACAGTGGGATCCAGTTGCCCGAATGAAGTTTTAAGAGCTCTGACATCTTCGTTCCTGAGTTCTAAATCCCTCTGTGTGTCAGGAAAACCATGGCATACTCACTATCCAAAAGAAAAGAGAGTCTTTCTCTGCCAGAATTCACATAGTAAATCTTAGAGAAGACTATGCTTGGGTCAGGTTTCTTCCCTGGACAAATTACTATGGCAAGAAAGGATAAGTACTCGGATTGGACGGCCTGGGTCATTTTCCTAGCTCCATAGTAAGGGTTGGATGCTGTGATTGACAGCTTCACCAGGGACACTTGGAATAATGGCAGAATGGTTTATCACAGAAAAGTGGAGTTCTTAGAAGAAGAAAAAGGAGGAGGAGGGTATAAGGCTAGGAATGCTAAATGATAGATTTCTATTATAAAGGATACCATAGGACTTGCACAGATCCAGAGCAAGGAGTAGGTATGAGGGAACATTACAAGGAAAGCTACTGAGGAAGGAAAACTTTGCTATAAAGCACAGCCAGTAATTTATCAAATATTCTACTCAGCTCGACAAGCTCATATACCTTCCCTCATTTGATCAAACAATGGTTCAGAAACCTGCCATAGTACTTAATTTTGCTCAATGAGTGAATGCATGAATGGGTAGTTGGCTAAAGGAACATACACACTTTTCACCTTACAAGTGTGTTATTCCCATTTTATTGATAATGAAACTGACTTGGAGATGTTTAGTGGCTTTCTCGAGGCTAGGCAGCTAAGAGTTTAGAGAATTTGGGTTTGGTCTCCATCAGCCCTGGCTCCAAGTTGAGTTTTCTTGCCACCCCCGCCAACCTTTCCCCCATCCCACAACTTTTTCTTCAAACTGTTGCTTTTTCCCAGGCTGACTCACAGAAACCTGAACCCTTGGGACTCATAGGTCAAATTTCATTTCCAACCTATTTCCGGTGTTCCTCAGTCTCTTACTTAAGGCTTTGAACTAAATTACATTTATATCCCAGTAACTCACAGATTTCTAGACACTTTAGAGTTGGAAAGGAAGGGCCCTGGAAGCCATCTAGTCCAAAGGACATCACACAGTCAACGGTGCTTAAGTGACCATTTCTGTCAGAGAATGAAGGACGGGAATCCAGGTCCTCTCTTCTGTTTTCAAGTGACTGAGTTACAGATCTGACTATTCGAGTGATCTCTCCAAACGTGACTCAAACAAATTCTCAACAGGCTCTCCCTTGAAAAGAGTTGCAGGAGTTTGGAGAAATAATGAAGGCTCAGCAAGCCTCTCATACTAGTGCAAAGACTAGAACATAGTTCCCCTGGGTACAGAGAAGCTGCCACCCACTAGGATCTAACATATGGAACACCCACATTTAAAAATAACAAGATTGGAGATTGCTGTATTGCTTTTACTGCGCACATCCTAGCCACCTCTTCACATCCCTAAATCCCCTTATCATTTAATAAAGACAGCCACCTGTTTGGCTTAATGAAGTAAGCCAGCTGGGCTGAAGAGGGACAGGAAAACTGCCCGTGTGTGGTCTCTCCCACTCTGCTTTCAGATTAGGCTGAAGACGGAAGCAACTATCTTCTCCCTCCCCATCCTCAACACTCAGTTTTAAGGAAATCTTCACATTTTTGCTGCTGGCCAGGAATGTCACGATTCCCCACCTCCAGCTTCCAATGGAGTTTAGGGTAACCTTGTGCTCTGTTAGTGATAGTGTTTACCCAAGCATTGTATGCCCCACCCCTCTCATCAAAAACCCCTGGCTGCTTGTTAAACTTGTTAAACTCCAGAACCCCTGCCAAGCCTACTGAAATACAATCTTGGAACGTTCTAAAATATTTTTGAACTCCCTGAGAGATACACAAACTAAAGTGTGAGAACCTCAGCCTCTCATTCCGCTGCAGTTTAATTTTGGATGAGTCCTCTCACATAGCAAAACGGGTGGGAAGAAACACTTTGGAAGCAGAGTGAAAATCAGAGGTGTGTCCACGGGATAGAGGATATGGAAAGCTCCTTCCATCGACTCTGGTATAAGTCTGGGACCATAAGAGAATGAAAAAGTCAGTGTGGTACAGTCTTGTTCATTAAGGTGAGAGACTCTCCAGGGATTTAGGACCAAAGCTGTGCTTAGATGTAATGGACATTGACCTGGAATGCATTTTGCACCGTATATTGATCTATGATAACGTTTTTCAATCTGCAGGTCAAAACTCATCAATGGGCATGAAACCAGTTTAGTGGATCATGGCCATGCTAATGAAAAATATGAGAATGTGTTGTGCATTGTAAGAATAAGATCATCTTTCAGAAACTTCTGTTGCAGGTGTAGGTGTGGGTGAGTGTGTCCTGGGTTAGATGTTCAATATATTTCTTACCATTGGCTGTAGTAAAAAAATGTCTGAGAATCATTGAACTAGGGAACCTAGAGTGCCAGACAATTTGCTAAAAGTTTACCTGTATTAACTGATTAGGCCCATTATACAGATGGGAATACTGAGGCTGAGATACAGTCGTACAGTCCAACTGACGAAAAACAGAGTTGTACAGTCAAGAGCCCAACTGACGAAAAACAGAGTTGTACAGTCAAGATTCAAAAGCATTTGAACCACAGAGCCCAACTGACTAAAAACAGAGAACCAGGGAGAAAATAATATCTCATTATCAAAGGTCCACCTAAGTTCTTATCAACCATCTCCCTTTGCCATTTAAATAACCTGACCCTCTAACCTTGTACTCCTCCCATGGTGTCCTAACTATATCATCTGTAAGTAGTTCTACACTGTAAAATATGTTCACATCAATTGCTACACAGCGCTGTGCTTTTAGTGCTTTTTGACAGGAACTTGTGAGGAGTTGATAAGAATCTTGTTTGTTTAGCTTTTAGTGAAGGTCAGACCAAAATTTACTGTCCTCACGAGAGAACTGGAATTAATATTCAGATCTTCTCTCCAATATCAAAGGCTCCTTGTTAAGGGCTCTTCCACGGGCCATCAATGGCAGCTTTGTTTACTGCCTGAAGAATCTCTTCAAGAAATTTACCGATACCTACTTAATACATAAGACTCATTGGTGGCAAGTGACAGAAAACTAGTCTCAAACTGGTTTAATCAGAGAGAAGAACTATTTTTTCAAGTAAATTAAGCATAAGGAGGAGGGCTGGTTAGGTTCAGGCTGGGATCTAAATGGACACAAATGATATAATCAAGATGGGATGTCTTTCCCTTGGTGTTTCAGCTCTGGTTCTCCGGTATTGAATCCATGCAAGAAGATGATCTCCCCTATTAGTTACAAGAGAATTACCATCACATCCCATGTTAAGGCATGAGAATCTTTGATTCTCTCTGGGAATCACTGACTTTGGCTGAGTGACTGCTTATTCCTGAATCAATCACATAATCACTGTAACTATGCAACATGATATGCGGAGTAATGGAACCCCACATAAAGACATTGGAGTGAACCAAGGGTGGATTCCCATCCTCACCTCAAAGGAATGAGTTGAAGTAGTTTCAAAGCTAAATGGATCCTAGGTATCAAAAATTCAGGCCTTGCACCATATATGACAAACTCACAGCCGACATTGTCCTCAATGGTGAAAAACTGAAGCCATTTCCACTAAGATCAGGAACAAGACAAGGCTGCCCACTCTCACCACTATTATTCAGCATAGTTTTGGAAGTTTTAGCCACAGCAATCAGAGAAGAAAAAGAAATAAAAGGAATCCAAATCAGAAAAGAAGAAGTGAAGCTGTCACTGTTTGCAGATGACATGATACTATACATAGAGAATCCTAAAGATGCTACCAGAAAACTACTAGAGCTAATCAATGAATTTGGTAAAGTAGCAGGATGTAAAGTTAATGCACAGAAATCTCTTGCATTCCTATACACTAATGATAAAAAATCTGAAAGAGAAATTAAAGAAACACTCCCATTTACCATTGCAACAAAAAGAATAAATAGCTAGGAATAAACCTACCTAAGGAGACAAAAGACTTGTATGCAGAAAATTATAAGACACCGATGAAAGAAATTAAAGATGATACAAATAGGTGGAAAGATATACCATGTTCTTGGATTGGAAGAATCAACATTGTGAAAATGGCTCTACTACCCAAAGCAATCTACAGATTCAAAGCAATCCCTATCAAACTACCACTGGCATTTTTCACAGAACTAGAACAAAGAATTTCACAATTTGTATGGAAACACAAAAGACCCCGAATAGCCAAAGCAATGTTGAGAAAGAAAAACAGAGCTGGAGGAATCAGGCTCCCTGACTTCAGACTATACTACAAAGCTACAGTAATCAAGACAGTATGGAACTGGCACAAAAACAGAAATATAGATCAATGGAACAGGATAGAAAGCCCAGAGACAAATCCACGCACATATGGTCACCTTATCTTTAATAAAGGAGGCAAGAATATACAATGGAGAAAAGACAGCCTCTTCAATAAGTGGTGCTGGGAAAACTGGACAGCTACATTTAAAAGAATGAAATTAGAACACTCCCTAACACCATCCACAAAAATAAACTCAAAATGGATTAAAGACCTAAATGTAAGGCCAGACACTATCAAATTCTTAGAGGAAAACATAGGCAGAACACTCTATGACATAAATCACAGCAAGATCCTTTGTGACCCACCTCCTAGAGTAATGGAAATAAAAACAAAAATAAACCAATGGGACCTAATGAAACGTAAAAGCTTTTGCACAGCAAAGGAAACCATAAACAAGACGAAAAGACAACTCTCAGAATGGGAGAAAATATTTGCAAATGAAGCAACTGACAAAGGATTAATCTCCAAAATATACAAGCAGCTCATGCAGCTCAATATCAAAAAAACAAACAAACAAATCGAAAAATGGGCAGAAGACCTAAATAGACATTTCTCCAGAGAAGATATACAGATTGCCAACAAACCCATGAAAGAATGCTCAACATCATTAATCATTAGAGAAATGCAAATCAAAACTACAATGAGATATCATCTCACACCGGTCAGAATGGCCATCATCAAAAAGTCTACAAACAACGAATGCTGGAGAGGGTGTGGAGAAAAGGGAACACTCTTGCACTGTTTGTGGGAATGTAAATTGATACAGCCACTATGGAGAACAGTATGGAGGTTCCTTAAAAAACTAAAAATAGAACTACCATACGACCCAGCAATCCCACTAGTGGGCATATACCCTGAGAAAACCATAATTCAAAATGAGTCATGTACCAAAATGTTCACTGCAGCTCTATTTACAATAGCCAGGTCATGGAAGCAACCTAAGTGTCCATCAATGGATGAATGGATAAAGAAGATGTGGCACATATATACAATGGAATATTACTCAGCCACAAAAAGAAACAAAATTGAGTTATTTGTAGTGAGGTGGATGAACCTAGAGTCTGTCATACAGAGTGAAGTAAGTCAGAAAGAGAAAAACAAATACCGTATGCTGACACATATATATGGAATCTAAAAAAAAAAAAATGTTCATGAAGAACCTAGGGGCAAGACGGGAATAAAGACACAGACCTACTAGAGAATGGACCTGAGGACACGGGGAGGGGGAAAGGTAAGCTGGGACAAAGTGAGCGAGCGGCATGGACATATATACACTACCAAATGTAAAATAGATAGCTAGTGGGAAGCAACTGCATAGCACAGGGAGATCAGCTCCGTGCTTTGTGACCACCTAGAGGGGTGGGATAGGGAGGTTGGGAGGGAGGGAGACACAAGAGGGAAGAGATATGGGGACATATGTATATGTATAACTGATTCACTTTGTTATAAAGCAGAAACTAACACACCATTGTAAAGCAATTATACTCCAATAAAGATGTTTAAAAAAACAAAAAAGGAAACCCTATAACCATTAGCAGCCACTCCCCATCCCACACTTCCTTCTACCACTTGGCAAATACCCATTACTTTCTGTCAGTAAATTTGCTTATTCTGGACGTTTCCTATAAAAAAAAAAAAAAAAGTTCAGGTCTTTTGCTAGGAGCTCTGGAACAGGAACCTTTGCTCTTAAAGAGCTTACAGTCATGGATTCAATCATTCAGGGATGTGTGTGTGTGTCCAATGTGTACTTTCAGGTGCTGAGCAACATGATAGATCTCTGGAGAAATGGCAGGCATTCTTCATAAGAGAACTTGTAGTCTAACAAGAAAGAAAAACATGCACATCATTAATATCTTTAAGGATGAAAAATGATAAAGTATCATTCATTCTGCTATTTGAGGGAAGTGTAGAAGGCGGAACATACAAAGTTCCAGCCAAGCCATTAGCCCAGGTAGGATTTATATATTATGGGAAGACATATCTACATCAATTGAACAAGTCTGGTGAGTGGAGGGGGGAACAGGAGGCTGTGATATTTGGTACATGCAGGTAAGGAAGAAGGAAGACTGGATAAGGGAGGGGCCAGAGTACAGAATGCCAGGTTTTGTGTTTAGGTTTTGGAACCATTGTGAAGTAAGTCAAGCTTTACAAGAAGGGACACACCAGCTCTGTATTACAGAAGCCACCCTGACAGTAGTGATAATGAGGGTCTTGAGGGGAGAACAATGACAGTAGGGGGTATTATTAATTCATACTAGAGATTATATGAGCATGAATTTAATAGCTGTGACAGACATTAAAACGGGAAATGGTTACAAATGTGACAGCAGAGAAAGATGTACTAAGCACCTTGCAATCCTTTAGATCTTTTATGATGTTAAAAACTTGTCTGACTGGGTCTGAGTGGTATCCTCTCAAGGGGATGGCATTTGGGAATAAACACTTCTTGGTTTATAACCAGTTTTCCCAGTTTGCTTGAGATTGATTTCCAGTCATGGAGGAAGGCAGGAGGGAATTTCCAGGCATCACTGAAGAAGTGTTATATATGCATGTCAATGCTTTGGATTGGAAAGTTTATGAAATTTAGAGCCATTGAGACCCAAGTTCAATCCTAATTCTTTTGAGCCCGTCATCTAATATCAGTTTCCTTTCTTGAAAATGGGTTTCATAAAACCAATATCCTCGTATTATTGTGAGGTTTGAATGATAAATGTGTAAGCAATTCCCACTCATTAAATATTAGCTCAGTATTATTTAATTCTTTGAGCAATACCAAAATGAGGCATTAACAGTATCTTCATTTTGTAATACATAAGGAGACCAGTGAGAGGATGAGAAAAAGAGAATGAGACTTATTCAAAATCTTTGCAGCTGGCAAGTATCAAAACTAGGGTTCAAACAACCCATGTGGATCTGAGACAAAGTCTGAGTTCTTTCTGTTGCTCTCTCGTTTGGAGTCCTGACTTCTTAAATTTTATAGTGAAATATTTTACAAATGACTGTAAATTGTCACTTAAATATTAACATATGACATCAGTGTTATGGTCAGTGAATTATGTATTCTACATATCTCTTAGGCTGTTCACAGTTTTTTTTTAACATGACATAGTCATTAGCAATATTACTTGATTACCTTGGTAGATGTATTATTGGAATAGCAAGTCTTTCAGTAGACGTCAATTAATGTCTTTGTTACACAGATGTTCCAGGATTGAAGAATAAATATACTGATTAATACCTCCCTCAAATCCTGGGATAGAGATGAAAGTATATTATCCACTTGCTGGCCAGCACAATAAATTAGATTAAAGAAGGAATGAGAAGCCATCCCTCTAGGCTTAATGAAATATGGGTTTAGCCGAGGAAGCTGGTTAGAGTTGAGCCTCCTCATACAGACATCTGTCACCAAAAAATGGTTTTGTTTTGTTTTGTCTTCTTCTTATTATTACTAACCTTGATAGTGACCCAGCATTTTTGCTGCTGCCTTTGGGTTCTAAAGATGTAAAACAACCAGTAAAAAGTAGATGTGATCCCAATGGCTAAACTGTGAGAAGAGAGAGGAAAAGAAGTTGAGCCAAATTGTGGATAAGGGTATGAAATAGCTGCAGTCTCTTAGTGCCGTAGGGGAGTGTGACGAGAACACCTATAACCTGGGGGACATTGGCAGTACATAGTACAACCACTCTCCTGTGAGACAGGAGGTTGGGAGGCTTCCTGCTGGCTTACAAGTGGCTGAAGATTTCTCTGCAAAGAGAGTTCACAGCCTACTAGGACTTGCAAGACATTCTTGGGTGTTGGTGTTAAAAATGCAATCTTTTATCTGCTACAAATATGTGTAATAAATGCAGTTTTAAGCATCTCCTGTGTATTTCGTCTAAAACCTGTTCTTATTTAACAGGGTAATATTATTCCCTCACTAAGTAAAATCCAATCAACAATCCTTTTTGATGGTCCATAAGGCCCTGAGTAGTCTGGCCTCAGCCTGCTTTTTTCTACTAATGTTGCCCCACTTTCTTGTTCATTTACTCCCCCTCAGCAATACTGACCTCCTTTCACTTCCTTTCACTGCAGGGCCTTTGTACAGGCTGTTCCCTGTGTCTGAAGGTTCCTTTCCCCCATTGTTTGCCTGACTCAAAGACATCATCCTTAACCATCTTCTCTAGATCACCTTTCTCCCAGCCCCCAGCCCCCACCCCCCACCCCATGGACAATTATTCTCTACCACACAAGCCTGTGCATCTCCTCTGTATAATTATCACTAGGTATGCTTAACTAATCTGTTTGCTTTTAAAACTAGCTAAAATTAACCAATTATGTGTCAGCCAATTTCTATGTATTTACAGTTCTCATAAACTTTGATCTTTATCACACCGACATGAAGTAGGTGGCATAATTAACCCCCCTTTCTTAAGTCAAGAAACTGAAATTTACTGAAGTTGGTTTACTTACCAATGCTTCAAAACTAAGCAGAGGGTCAGGATTTAGACCCAGAAAGCCTTGATCCAGAGTCCATGCTCTTAATTACAATCCTTTATGCCTCCCAGCCCTCCCATATCATTTATCTCTCACAATTGAAAATAAAAATTTCAGGGATTATTGTACCCGCATGCATCATTTTATTGTTTGTTTGTTTGTTTATTTATTTATGTTGGCTGCACTGCATGGCTTGCAGGATCTTAGTTCCCTGACCAGGATCGAACCTGCGTCCTTGACAGTGAAAGCGCCAAGTCCTAACCACTGGACCACTAGGGAAGTCCCTCATTGTATCCTTATTTAAAACACATACAATGATTCACAAACTTGGCTTTTCCCAATAACTAAAATATAGCTAGCTAGCTATAGATAGATAGACACACATATACACATAACTAAATATATGTTTATATAAAACATACCTATATATCAGGCACAGTTCTGTTCACATTAATATTCATAATCTAGAACTCAAAGTTATGTTAAAAAAACAAAGAAAAGGAACAGAATTCACTAAGAAGCTACAAATGACTATAAACCCATAAGTAAATGTTCAGCCTTACTATTCATTAATGAAATAAGATACCATTTCCTACTCTCTAATTAGCAAGGATTAAAAATAAATATCCACTGTTGGCAGGAGTACAGGGAAAGGACTTTGTCATACGTTGGTGGTGGGAGGGAAAAAATGGTTTACAGCTTCAGGGCAATACAAATTTGGCAACATGTATCAAAGGACTGCAAGTTTACCTTAGACTTGGATCGAAAAAAAATCCAGTATTAGTTAATTAACTTAAAAAAAAGTAGAGTCAGACTAAGATTGGGGTTGAGAAATTTTCACTAGAGTTGTGTGTGTATATAAGCAAAAATAAAATGATGATAATGTAAATATCAACTATGTCAGTCAGCAAATATTTACTGGGTACCTACTGTGTGCAAGAGCCTGGGTGAGGTGCTGGGGATATGATGGTGAATGAGTAGATGAGGGTGTTGTCCTTACCTTCTTAGAATGCTGTGCCTCATGGGACTGATTAAGGACATACTGTTAAATCCACACTAGGGGATGTTAATTAAATACAGTAATAACATAATAATGAGGACATCTGAAAGCATGATTTTGGAGAATATTTAAATAATGATGATTAAAGACCTGTGAACAAGAATGGTGGTAAAGTTAGATAGCAAATGAGTCTGATTTTGTATAAAGCAGATGGCTTGTAGTGTATATCGATATGTGAACAAATGTGTATAGAAGGAAAACCATAGATAAAAAAAAATCACCAGAATGTTATTGGTGGCTATTACTAGGAAGTGGAATTAAGAAATGTTTCATTATTTTCCATACAAATATTTTATTGAGGGAAATAATATTAATACCAAATGTTCCAGTATAAAAACGTGGTTACAATTCTGTAATTATGTATGGTGACAGTTGTTAACTAGACTTGTTTCTTCCCTTGCTCATTGGCTGGCCACTCATCCCTGTCTGAATGTCACAAAAAGAACCTCTTCCTAAAACCACACCAGAGCCCCACTTCCCAGATACAATGAGATCATCTCACCTGTCTGCTCCCTAGCATCACAGTATTTATAGTGTCATGTCTCGAATTGAGTCAGTTTATTCTTTTTTTAAAAAAAAATTTATTTATTTATTTTTGGCTGCGTCGGTTCTTCATTGCTGCGTGCAGGCTTTCTCTAGTTGCAGCGAGCCGGGGCTGCTCTTCGTTGTGGTGTGCGGGCTTCTCATTGCGGTGGCTTCTCTTGCTGCGGAGCTTGGGCCTTAGGCACGTGGACTTCAGTAGTTGTGGCACACGGGCTCTAGAGCGCAGATTTTTAACTTCTAAGTTGATTCTTTGGTACCATTTGATAGACTTTTTTTAAGTCTGTTTCTCTGAAAGTCAGTGTTCTAGACTGACTTTCAAACTGCAAAAGAGCAAACTTGATTTCAGAAGAAGTATGTGTGTGTGTGTGTGTGTGTGTGTGTGTAATTTCATTTGTTTATACCACAGACTTTATTGTCAAAAAATATTCGGCTGGAACCAGGCTCCTTTGTTTATAGACAAGGAAACAGAGGGAGAAGGAATAATATAGAAAATTTACTTTTAATTACAAAACAGTGTTACAGACACTCTACTAGGCACTTTACATACAGTATTTAAATTCTTGCAGCAATCTCACATGGAATGCATTGTCCTTCCTCATTTTCTGCATAAGGGAAAATCCTGAAAGCTTGGCGAGGCTCAGAAGCATGGCCAAGGTTCTGAATTAGCCAATATTAGCTGGATTCAAATTCAGGTCTGAGTCAAAAATCAATGTTGAGAGAAGTGAAGTGAGCTTTGATCTACATGTCCTAACTTACAAGCTTCTGCTGGTCCTGGGCCTCCTTTACATACCTTTGCAGCAGAGAAAAGAGTAGCCTGTGACCCCACTCTCCACCCATCTACTAACAATCCTGTTTGGAGACATCACTTCCATCTGTAACTCACTGTGAAGGCATGTCATTAATGAGACCCTGAGAACAAACGGGAACCGTGCTTCTTCTTTTGGCTCTGCCACAAGCTGCCTAATTGGGATTTATGGGTGCCCGTGATAAGATCTCTGCATAGCAAAACCCTGAGATTTCTCTTGAACTCTTAAATAATGGCCAACCAAAGCTTTAATGACTGAAGTGATAGGTCAAATATACCTCTACATTGCAGATGTCTGTGTGTGTGTGTGTGTGTGTGTGTGTGTGTGTGTGTGTGAGCTCACGCATGCATATGTGTATAGGGGGCAAGAAAGGCAGGTGGTTTACACAAATTAGGCTAATATGAAAGTCTACAGCTTCAAGCAATGTCTGCTTTTTATTAATTCAGACCTGAAGTGGATTAAGTTCGAGCTATCCTCCCAGTATCATTGAAGAGCCATTCACAGTGTGCAGAGCTTGGTGATTTGTTTCTCTAGGTGCCATCCTCATTCTGGCTGCTGAGTCTGATGTATTGCTTTCGGATCCCAGCAAAAATGGCACAATCCCAGTTGAATGCCATCACTCTCTCCTCTTTGGTGAGAATGTTCAATAACAATGATGATAGCTACAACGATGCCAGCAGCAACCCACCATCTTTGACTAGTGCTAAATAGGTATGAAAAAGGCTTGTATTAATTAGCTCTAATATCATCCAACCACCCAATAAGGTAGCTAGAATGACCTCATTTTGTAGCTGAGAGAAGAAATGCTCAGAGAGTGGGAGTTACTCACCCCAGGTCAGAGAGCTAATGCATGACAGAGCCAGGATGTGACATGACACAGTTGTTTTCTATAACAAGTCTTTCACCATTACTTAAAGTTTTTAACCACATGCATTTATTAAGATTTTTTTTAAAAATTAGATATAGACAGAAACATCATGAACTATTAAATGGAGAATCTAGAAGACCACAAAGAAAGAGAAAGCATGTGAGCATGGCCTAGATTGCCAAGGAGAATTTAAGTGGTGGTGTGGGCAATGGTGGAAGTGATGATTGAAGGCAAGAAGGTCCAGGACATAAGTAGAAAGGCCTATGTTGATGAGCTTGTAATTATTATTGACATCCCTCTCCCCAAACCACCCTCCTTGGTCCATGAATGTCACAATACTCTACCCAGTCACTCAGACCAAAACCACAAGAGTCATGTTTAATTCCTCATTTCCTTTCCAGCCCATATCTAAGCCATCACCACCCACCACTAACATACTGGCTAGTCCACAATCATTCCTGACCTCCAAGACTACACAGCCTCCTGACCGGTCTCCCCATCTCCATGTCTGCCTTCTTGCCTCACACTCTGCCCTCCACAGGATTCCAAGGTGAGATTCCTAACAGCTAAACCAGACAAACTTATTCTCCTGCTTAAAAATCCTTCAATATATTTAATGGTATTATACAATTTTTCTTCCTTTTAGGTATAATAATGGCATTAATATTATGCCTAAAAAGGAGTTGTTGTTTTTATAATATTTAAAATAGGATGATTTAGAGATGACATTTTCTTATGCCTGGGGTTTGCTTCAAAGTAATCTGAGGGTGAAGACAGTGCCTGGAGATATTCATAGACAAGATTGGCCTTGAAAAGCTGGGTGATTAATTACATTAACACAGGGTAACTTTTAACAACTTAACTTTGAAAGTGTCACAAAAAATGTTAAAAAAAAAAAGAAAAAAACTACCGATGGATTGCCATTGACACCAGAATTACATGAAAGTACCCACCCATAGCCTACAGTGTCATGTTTGATCTGACCCTGACTTGCTTCTCATGCCTCCTTATGCTCCTTTCTCCTTATTGTTCACTCTGCTCCAGATCAACTGACCTTTCTGGCCTTTGAAAACGCCAAGCCCTCCCTGTCTCAAAGGGCTTTGAACTTGCTCATCCTTCTGCTTGGGATTTTTTTTCCTTAATCTTGAGGTGGCTACTCCCTTTCAACATTGTCTCAACTCAGTACAACCTCCAAAGAGATGTCTTTTCTGATCCCTCCAGAAAAGGTATATACTTTACCTCTTGCCTTGCCACCATATTATCCTGTTTTTTCTTCTACAGCATTTTGAACTGCTAAACTAAAAGTGTTTTTTTATACATTCTTTTTCTTAATGTATCACATTACCATGTAACTCCCTTCAAGGCAGGTACTCTTTTATCCACTCAAATTGTCCAGTATTACGAGACTTCCTGGTGCTTAGTAGTTGTTCAAAACATACTGGTTGAATATTTACATATTGCTTACAGTGATGCTCTAACTTAACATTCCCTGGGGGTTTTATTTATCGTTGTCACAATAAATGGGCAATGCCACTGGTATTTAGGACCGAAGGAGTCAAGGACGTGAAAAGTCTTGCAATGCATAGGGCAATGTCCTATCCAATGAGGAGCTTCCTGCCCCAAATTCCACTGATGCTCCCATTCAAAAAGCCTGGGCTAGAGAGAGGCCATCAGAGGTGGTGATATTGGCGGAAGTTTGACATTGCAGAGAGTAGTATGGAATGAAGGGTTAGAGGAAAACCAGGACTAGACCAGGACAGGCCTAGTATTGGTTGGCCAAAAAGTTCGTTTGGGTTTTTTGTAACATGTTACTAAAAACCCAAACGAACTTTTTGGTCAGCCCAAATAATTTAAATGCTATTATATTTTTAGAAGTTGTATTAGTTTTCCATTGGAGCAATAACAAATTATCTCAAACTTAGTGGGTTAGAACAACTCACATTTATCATCCCACAGTTCTGTAGGTCAGAAGTCCATGTGGGCTCAGTTAGGTCCTCTGCTTAGGGTTTTGCATGGCCAAAACAAGGTGCCACCTGGGCTGGGTTCTTACTGGAAGGCTCTGGAGAGTGATCTATTTCCAAGCTCCTTCACGTTATTGGCTGGATCCAATTCTTTGTGGTTGTAGAACTGAGATCCCTGTTTCCTTGGTGCTGTCAGCTGGGGGCTTGTCTCTGCTCCTCGATGATGCCAGCCTGTTTTTTCCTTCCTTCCAAGTGACCATCTCCAGAAACAGAGGGTCGAGTCCCTCCCAGACTTTGAATCACTCTGGTTTCTCCTTCAGGTACAACCCTTTAGCTCCACCTGGAGAAAGTTCTCTGCTTTTAAAGACTTATGTAATTAGATTGGGGCCACCGGGCTAATCCAGGTTACCTCACTGTTTTAAAGTCTGTAATCTTAATTATATCAGCAAAGTCCTTTTGTAAGGGAAGTCCAAAGTAACATATTCACAGGTTCCAGAGATTAGGTCATGGACACCTTTGGTAAGCCATTCTGCCTACCACAGGAATTATTGAACATTTCTAAAGATGCAAATTAAATTACCCAAACCTGTTTAAATAAGCATTCCTTTCTCTGTGGCTATTTTTTTAGCAATAGGCTTTCTTCTCCTCCAGGAACTATGGCAGAGACACCTGCAGGGATTCTTCTGGGAAAGCCATTATAAGCCAGCAGATGCATGTCAAACCAAGGGCTGTGGCCCCAGCTCCAAACAGATAAAGCAGAGAGGAAGGGAGTGTGCCTTCTTCCACAAATGGTGAGGCTCAGCTGCATCTCCATTTCTGGGAGAATTTATGAGTGGAGCACATGCCAGGGAGCATGGAGAGCTTCTCTCCCAGAAGCAGATGCTGCTGATCCCTACACAGAAGCCACCTCACTCTCCAGCACTCCCAGACATTGCCCGCCAGATGGCCACAGCTGAATCCACAGCTGAATAGATATTTACTGTTGGCACCAAATACACCTCTGTGGGACTGGTTAAGGACCAGAGGTGGTATGGCAGGGCATCAAATACACACAAACAGTATAAATGCTTAGGATGTGCCAGGGACTGTGCTAAGCACTTGGCAGATGTTAACCTACACAACATTCTCAGGTGGATGGTGTGATTCTTATACCTAGGGATAAGATATGGGAAATGTCAAGGCTCTATAAGAATGTCAAGGGAATGTCAAGGCTCTATAAGAATATGCAGAACTGTAAATATTGCCATGGCCATTTTTGGAAAACATAATCTACCATGCCCTCTGACATCTACACCCCCATTGAGTGTCATCCATCTGATTTATTATAAAAAGGATTTTTAGGAAAAGAACTTTTTTATTGAAGAATAGTTGATTTACAATATTATGTTAGTTTCAGGTATACATACAAAATATTCAGTATAGTTCTCTGTGCTATACAGTAGGTCCTTGTTAATTATCTATTTTATATATAGTAATGTGTATATGTTAAATCCCAAACTCCTAATTTATCGGGAACTTTTTTTGCATTAACCTCATGTTGACATTCCAGCACATCTAAATCTTGACAAAATTATGTTCTGAAATTCTAAAGAGAGTTTGGCTTAGGAATATGTCTTTATTGCTTTCCATTTCAATGTCATATACATGTCCAACCTTAAAAATTAAAAACTAAAAGCATAGATTTTTATTAAGCAAGCACAATAAATCCCCAATGAATCAGTAATGTTTTCACATGATATGCATTTTCTCATGCTCCCATTGTTTGGATATTCACAGCTATATATTTCTTTTTAATTTAAACATAACATTTAAGGAAAATTTATAACTGGACCTTTCTTTGGTTCAATTCCCTCATCTGTCAGATGGGAAAGAATGGGATACATAAACAGTTCACAAAGTACACTTATTGGCATTATAATTTTGATAACATAGAAAGGGTACTATAATCAAGCAGTTTAAACAGAGTGGGACGTGATATTTGTTGTAAGATTTCTCAGAGCCTTTAGTATTTTCCTCAAACCCTTTTTTGACCATGGACTTTATTTTGCAAGATCACCTTAAAGGGCCAGAGGTCCCTGGACTATACTATGAGGAATGCCGAGATGGGCCAATACTTCTCAATTTGTGTTTCCAGGGAACACAGTGTAACAGAGACAAGTAGTCTTTTCCCAAAAAAACAGAGGACAAACAAAGAATATGTTACATGTCAGTCTCCTTATTTATTTCTAACCATTTTGGCATCTATTACATCTTCCTCTTCTAAGATATATTTTGAGAAGTCATCTTCCCAGTCTTGCTTTTTAGTAGTAACAATTTACCATTTATTAAGCTCATATCATGGGTTAGTCCCAGGTCAAATACTTTGCATGAATGGCTTCATTTAATTCTCTAAATGACCCTAAAAAGTCAAACTGTTACTATACCTATTTTCCAAATGATCAAACTGAGGCTCAAAATTTAAACAAACTCATCCAAAGTCATAGGTAAGGAGCAGAGGCAGGTTTTAAAACAAGGTCTTGAGAAGTCCAGTGAACTATATTAATACCCAGCAGTCTGGCATTTTTACTTCATAGCCATCTCTATAAAAATAATGCGTGAGCCTTCACACCCACAGATTACTCATTAACTAATTAATGAGTGATTAATCTCATGTTCCAGCTCATCCTGCACACCAATTCCTGACCCATTTTCAACCTTCTTATTGTGGGCCTTAAAACTGGATGATGATGAAACTGATGATGTTTGTGCTGCTACTGCTGCTGATGATAATGTTGAGAGTTTATTTATTCTTTTGTTATTTATTTGTTCATATTATTTTATCATTGGCTATAGAACCTGACTTTTGACATTTTTTTCTAGCTTCAGTTATGGCTTTCTTCCTCATCTAAAATTCAAACTCATTCTCTTGTTCTATGACTTTTGGCAGTTCTGGGATAATACCTCATATGATCCATCACAGCCCCAGGATATTTCCTCTCAGTGTTGGTTCTATACTGTGGTGTCATTGGTGTTCAGATGCAACTTAGCATATGTGCACTGCTTTGGTTCAAGTCCCTATGGGGTGACTGCAGGGTGGTTCCACAAACAGTACCGTGGCATCAAGGTACACTCCCTTGAAAACAAGGTTGAGTGTTGGTGCCAAGTGATGGACTTAACAAGTATTTATTGAGACCTCCTATGGGGTGAATGCTGTTCTGGGGGTACATTGGTGAGCAAGAACAGGACCAGTCTCTGCCCTCATGAAATTGGCCATCCAGTGGGGGAGACAGATACTAGTGCCATATTCATACAAGCGGATTTATAAAAAGAAACTGAGGTATGTCATCTGAAGTAAAGGAACAGGGGTCCAGGAGCCAGTAAACCAAACAAACCTAATTTTCCTTAGGGAGTCACAGAAATTGCATTTGAGAGAGTGATCCTGTAGTTGATATCTGAGGGACAAGTAGGGTAAATGAGGTGGAAGTGTGAGATATCCCAAAAGAGGGAGGAGGCAGCGTGTGCAAGGACCCAGGGGGCAATGAAGCATGGACTTTGAGGTCTGACCTGTACCTCCTTTTGCATTTAGAGCCTTGTAGGCTAAGAAAAGATTTAATTGTCAAAGCAGTGAGATGCCACTGAAATTCCTAAGCAGGAAACTGAAATTAACTTATTTGCATTTTTCCAAAATCACATTGACTGCAACCACAAGAGAGAATGGGGCGGGGTGGGTAGGGGCATCCCGGCTGTATTTAGGGAGACCAGTGAGGAGACTGTAGTCCAACAGGTTGTTGACAGCTGATCTCTAAGGGCTTATTCTACTCTTAAATTAGATGATTTTATGTTTATCCAGCAGAAGTTATAGACATTATTGGCCTACATTTATTTGAAACAAATACTAAATTTTATTGAATTTTTATACTATTCTTTAAGCGATATATCTTATTTTAAATTGGACTGCCTACACTGTCAGATTGTCTCTACAGGTAGGGGACACTTCATTGATTATGAGTGTTAAAAAAGCAGCCTAGGGGCTTCCCTGGTGGTGCAGTGGTTGAGAGTCTGCCTGCCAATGCAGGGGACACGGGTTCGTGCCCCGGTCCAGGAAGATCCCACATGCAGCGGAGCGGCTAGGCCCGTGAACCATGGCCGCTGGGCCTGCGTGTCCGGAGCCTGTGCTCCTCAACGGGAGAGGCCACAACAGTGAGAGGCCCGCGTATGTAAAAAAAAAAAAAAAAAAAAGGCAGCCTAACTAATCAAGTTTTTAAAATGTCAAACTATCTGTTGTGTGTGTGTGTGTGTGTGTGTGTGTGTGTGTGTGTGTGTTCTAGTTAATGAAAAGAAATGTCCTTAAGGAGAGATATACATTTTTGGAGCCAGTGTCATCTACTCCTGCACTGAATAACTGTTTATTGAAAGTATTTATTGAGCCCTTACTATATGCTCAAAACTGTTCTGTCCCCTAGGATGAAGTAGAATGAAACAAACCAGAACTCTCTCTCTCTAGGTCTCTCTCTCTGCCTCCTTAATTCTATTTGAAGAAATGCAGGGTTTCTGACTTTTGATTGCAGCCCCACAGCTGTGTGTCTTGAACTAGTCACCTTTCTGACATTGATTTCCCTTCCCTCTAATTCAAGTAAAATAATATCGAAGGATTTTAAGAATAATATCTAAGGATTTTCTAAGGATTGAGATAATATATTTCAATCACCTAACACAGTATCTGGCACATATTTTCAAGATCAACCTAAGTTTCCCAGATTAAGATCTACCCATAACTGCTTTTGGCACTCATGTTCGTGTTTGGCAATAATTTTAATGACCTTACCAAAACACTATACCTACCAGTTTGGGATGTTTTATGACTTTAAAAAGTCCCATAGCTGGGAAAATTTCAACTTATGATTCCAAGTTATGATGCAAAATGCCTTAAATTACACCAATATTGGACATTTTCCCTCTTTGTAATCTTAAAGACTATAATCTAAAGTATATGCGTATGAATACATATGCAAACATACAGACAAATGTGTATATATATATATATATATATATATATATACACACACACACACACACACACACACATCAGGGTGGGGGACACCTTTGATATATGCAGTGGTTTACATTTTGAATGTATTATCAAAGTACTGAAATAATTTCTGAAGTTTTGAAACAGTGGTGGGCTGGCAGCTTAATTCCCCTTTATCTACTACTTCTGTCCCAGGCTGTGAAAACAACAGTATTGTTCATGGGTAATTTCCCACTCTTTCCTGCTGCTAACAAAATGGATACTTTCTTTAAGACAGGAAACACACAGTCTGGCATTGCTCACTTCAATTGGCCATGGGTTCCACATGATCAAAGTCACAGCCTGTGGACAAACAGCTCCCATCTCTTTGAAAAAAGACTCAGTAGTCTCTGATTCACAGGCTTATATCTACTGAGGTTTCAATACATTTAATTTCACTAGAGTAGGGGCAGCAAATACAGTATATGCCCAAATATAAGTCGACCTTCTGTTTTCCCACAGTGCAAATCCAAAAAGATGTCAAGCGTCAACCTAAGTTATTGAATTATTAATTAGGTTAAGATTACTTTATCATTCAAATGAAACCTCAAACTCTCCACATCCTTCTTCAAGGTCAGTGTCTGTGTGTCATTTAACATCTTTACAGCACATAATTTTCATTTCCATCAGTCATCTAAATGTCAGAGATTTTGAGCTCCTGTAGGATGATGTCACTTGCTCCCAGTAACCACTCCTATAGTATGCTCTTGTGTTGCTTGTGCTTTTCTATTCTTCCTGTTAGCAAGAATTTCTGACCTCCATAAAGTAACTACTTACTCTATTTCTTTTTTAAAAGTCATCTTTAAGAGGCTTGTTTACAATAGCATGTAAGCTTGTAATTGTGAGGAAAGAGCTCCAGGAATAACTGCTAAATTGTGTTAAATTCCCTTGCCTTTTTTTCTAATTTTTAACTGATTCTGCCAGTGACCTCTTTAAGCAATCCAAACTAGTATTGACTGAGATCCTTTCTGGCTAGTGTGCAGTATTTTGTTCAAGCTACAGTAATTGAGAAAGTGCGCTCTATGATGTGAGATGTTTTATTAGGATGCAAATATGAATCCTCCAGTGAGGTGATGGTGATGTTTCTTGAGGGGAAAGAAAACCTTGCCTCATAAGTAAACATTGTTTTCATTGCATAAATGCCAGTACACCCCCTCCCCCTTTGCCTTTGAAGAAGAAAAAAAGTTTTTAATGTTTCATGCCATTCTTTTCCTTTGAGGTTGGCCTTTAACTTTCTCAACACTCTTCTATAGACAGCTCATTTTGTAAGCCACTCTTAAGACTTACTCTACTGTGTATATTTATCTGTTTAGCATTTACTCTATGGTAAGCACTGGGATAAATGTTTTTCATTTATTTTTCAAATCTTACTATGTAGGTGCTCACAACAAACTATGAAGCGGGTATTTCTGTTCTCTCCATTTTGCAGAAGAGAAAAACTGAGGCTTAGAAAAATTAAGAAACTTGCCAAATATCACACCTAATCAGTGGCAGAGTTGAGCCTCAAATTCAAAATTTTGTGCTTGTATTGAATATAGTATACATAGGCAGTCCTATCACATGTCTACAGAAGAAGTAGTTTTAAACATCGCTAGGAAAGAGAAAGACTGTTTAGGAAAGATAGTTAGGAAAGGTATAATTTAATGACCCCTCGTTTCTGTATTTCAAAAATCAAAGGATGACCCTGCAATTTCACTCCTAGGTATTTAAATAAGAGAAGTACAAACATACATTGACATAAAAACTTATACATAAATGCTCATAACAGCTTTATTCATAATAGCCTCAAACTGGAAATCACCCAAATATCTGCAAATATCCACTAGTGGGTGAATTATTTAGCAAATTGTGTTACAATTCAATGGAGTACTATTCAGAAATAAAAAGGAGAGAACTACTGAAACAATGTAACAGCATAAATGAATCTGAGAAACATATTGAACACAAGAAGTAAAGCACAAGAGTATACAATGAATGATTGATTCCTTTTATATGAAGTTCAAGCATAGGCAAAACTCACCTATAAGAACAGAAACCAGAGCAGTCATTACCTTGGCTAGAGGTTAGGGTTGACTGCAAAGGGGCCCTAAGGGAACTTCTCAGGATGTTGGGAATATTCTATATATTTTTTGACATCTTCCTAAATTTTTTTTTAATTGGGGTATAGTTGCTTAAGAATGCTGTGTTAGTTTCTGCTGCCCAACGAAGTGAATCAGGTATATGTATACATATATCCCCTCCCTCTTGGACCTCCCTTCCAACCCCGTCCCCCATCCCACCTATCTAGGTCACCACAGAGCTCCCTGCACTATACAGAAGCTTCCCACTAGCTGTCTGTTTTACACATGGAAGTGCACATACATCAGTCCCAATCTCCCAGTTCATCCCTCCCCCTGCCCATGTCCACACATCTATTCTCTACATCTGTGTCTCTATTCCATCCCTGCAAATAGGTTCATCTGTACCATTTTTCTAGATTCCACATATATGCGTTAATATGCAATATTTGTTTTTCTCTTTCTGACTTACTTCACCCTGTATGACAGTCTCTAGGTCCATCCAGACCTCTACAAATGACTCAATTTCGTTCATTTTTATAGCTGAGTAATAGTCCATTGTATATATGTACCACATCTTCTTTGTCCATTCATCTATCAATGGACATTTAAGTTGCTTCCATGTACTCGCTAGTGTAAATAGTGCTGCAATGAATATTGGGGTGCATGTGCCTTTTTGAACTATGGGTTTTCTCTGGGTATACACCCAGTAGTGGGATTGCTAGGTCATATGGTAGTTCTATTTTTAGTTTTTTAAGGAACCTCCATACTGTTCTCCATAGTGGCTGTATCAATTTACATTCCCACCAACAGTGCGAGAGGGTTCCCTTTTCTCCACACCCTCTCCAGCATTTATTGTTTGTAGATTTTTTGATAATGGCCATTGTGACTGGTGTGAGGTGATACCTGATTGCAGTTTTGATCTGCATTTCTCTAATAGTGATGCTGAACATCTTTTCATGTGCTTCTTGGCCATCTGTATGTCTTCTTTGGAGAAATGTCTATTTAGGTCTTCCACCCATTTTTTGATTGGTTTGTTTGTTTTGTTGATATTGAGCTGCATGAGCTGTTTGTATATTTTAGAGATTAATCCCTTGTCAGTTGCTTCATTTGCAAATATTTTCTCCCATTCTGAGAGTTGTTTTCATCTCATTTATGGTTTCCTTTGCTGTGCAAAAACTTTTAAGTTTCATTAGGTCCTATTTGTTTATTTTTGCTAACTGTAACATACATTTAAATGAGAAACTTTTATGTAAAATATGTCTCAATAAAGTTGATTAAAAATTAAAGAAGGGGGTTTATGATTAAAACTAGAAACATTTAGTCATTAAAAAATAAAGACTGGCTAATTTGAGGACAAAAGTGTTGAGAATTGGAAGTCAATTAACAAAGGCAATAATGAAGAAATGAAAGATATTTGACCTTGAAAATAGATGATTCAAGGGAAGAGGTGGACAGCCTTCAAATATTAGTCACAAGGTTATTTGTAAGAGGCAAGAGGTTTGAACAAGCATTAAACATGGCAGGAGTTGGAGATCTTGGTTCACCATGAGGAAACCTTTGTAACAGTTATATTTGTCCAGTGAAATAGGCTGTCCTAGGTGGTGGCAAATTCCAATAGAAGTGCTCAATAGAATTTGGTGAACAATTATAAACAATGATGTTCAGAGATCCTTAAAATGGATGAAAGGGCAAATTAGAAACCTTTAAATAAATATTCCACCTATAAGATGAAAACCAATTTATTTCCAGGTGTCTGAAAGTCCAGTTCAATTTAAAAAGCACATGTGAGCACATCTAATTGAGGGGCAGCTGTCCATGTGCCAACATTTGGAATGGTTCATTAAGTTAAAATGCATGGAAAATTGGCCTTAATTCTAAGAAGGCATTTGGGCCTCCTTATAAATGAAATATGTTTATTTCTTTCTCCCCCCCTTCTATGAAATGCTTCATTTCATCACATTTTATGAAGTTCCTATTAAAGAATGAGAGATGTGTTCCAAGTCATGGGAATACACATATATATACACAAGAATATCAGTGCTAACTTAATTGTAGGGGAGAGGACCACACATATTACAACTACAGCAAGTATGTATCCAAGGATGTCACACACAAATTGCTCTGGAGGGTCAAAGGCCTGCAAGAACCTAGCTATACATATACTCTGCCCATTGGCTATCTCTACCAAGATATAACAGGGGCCCCTCAAAGTCAACATAGTGAAACCCAACTGAATAGCTGCTCCAATCAGCCTTCTCTTCTTGGAGATCTTTAAGGATGGCACTAATCTCTGTGATCTATCGTAGCCCCTCCTTGCCAAAAAATACTTTGATTTGATTTCATATCCTGTCTGGATCAAGTGCTATTTCAGTCTTTCACTTGAAATTCTACACTATGATAGCTCTTATCTGACAGGCTGAGGCCATGATGTGTGGGTTGCGGAAACTTGCAAGAATGTCACTCTCATTATACATTAGAGAACTGGGAAAATGACCACAGGGTCGGTCAAAAATCAGTGGGCCCACTGCCTACTGTAAGCCACACTTTGGACAAGACTCCATTTGTTACTTGATCCCCAAATGACCTCACTTTTAAAAGAAGAAGCTATGAGAGAGATTGGTTCAAGATGGCAGAGTAGAAGGACGTGCGCTCACTCCCTCTTGCGAGAGCACCGGAATCACAACTAACTGCTGAACAATCATTGACAGGAAGACAGTGGAACTCACCAAAAAAGATACCCCACATCCAAAGACAAAGGAGAAGCCACCATGAGACAGTAGAAGGGGTGCAATCACAATAAAATCAAATCCCATAACTGCTGGGTGAGTGACTCACAAACTGGAGAACACTTATACCACAGAAGTCCACCCACTGGAGTGAAGGTTCTGAGCCCCACATCAGTCTTCCCAACCTGTGGGTCTGGCAACGGGAGGAGGAATTCCTAGGAAATCAGACTTTGAAGGCTAGCAGGATTTGATTGCAGGACTTTGACAGGACTAGGGGAAACAGAGACTCCAGTCTTGGAGGGCACACACAAAGTAGTGTGCACATCGGGACCCAGGGGAAGGAGCAGTGACCCCATAGGAGACTGAACCAGACCTACTTGCTAGTGTTGGACGGTCTCCTGCACAGACAGAGGTGGCTGTGGCTCACCGTGAGGACAAGGACACTGGCAGCAGAAGTTCTGGGAAGTACTCCTTGGCATGAGCCCTCCCAGAGTCTGCCATTAGCCCCATCAAAGAGCTGGGTAGGCTCCAGTGTTGGGTCGCCTCAGACCAAACAACCAACAGGGAGGGAACCCAGCCCCACACATCAGCAGAGAAGTGGATTAAAGTTTTATTGAGCTCTGCCCAGCAGAGCAACACCCAGTTCTACCCACCACCAGTCCCTCCTATCAGGAAACTTTCACAAGTCTCTTAGATAGCCTCATCCACCAGAGGGCAGATAGTGATAGCAGAAGCAAGAAAAACTACAATCCTGCAGGCTCTGAAACAAAAACCACATTCACAGAAAGATAGACAAGATGAAAAGGCAGAGGGCTATGTACCAGATGAAGGAATAAGATAAAACCCCAGAAACACAACTAAATGAAGCAGAGATAAGCAACCTTCCAGAAAAAGAATTTGGAATAATGATAGTGAAGATGATCCAGGATCTCAGAAATAGAATGGAGGCAAGGATCCAGAAGATGCAAGGAATGTTTAACAAAGACCTAGAAGAATTAAAGAACAAACATCTAGAAGAATTAAAGAACAAACAAACAGAGATGAACAATACAATAACTGAAATGAAAAATACACTAGAAAGAATCAATAGCAGAATAACCGAAGCAGAAGAACGGATAAGTGACCTGGAAGACAGAATGGTGGAATTCACTGCTGTGGAACAGAATAAAGAAAAAAGAATGAAAAGAAATGAAGACAGCCTAAGAGACTTCTAGGACAACATTAAATGCAACAACATTCACATTATAGGGATCCCAGTAGGAGAAGACAGAGAGAAATGACCCGAGAAAATATTTGAAGAGATTATAGTCTAAAACTTTCCTAACATGGGAAAGAAAATAGCCACCCAAGTCAAGGAAGAGCAGAGAGTCCCAGGCACGATAAACCCAAGGAGAAACACAAGAGGCATATATAATCAAACTGACAAAAATTAAAGACAAAGAAAAATTATTGAAAGCAACAAGGGGAAAACAACAAATAATATACAAGGGAACTCCCATAAGGTTAACAGCTGATTCCTCAGCAGAAACTCTACAAGCCAGGAGGGAGTGACATGATATACTTAAAGTGATGAACAGGAAGAACCTACAACCAAGATTACTCTACCTGTCAATGATCTCATTCAGAATTGATGGATAAATCAAAAGCTTTACAGACAAGCAAAAGCTAAGAGAATTCAGCACCACCAAACCATCTCTACAACAAATACTAAAGGAACTTCTCTAAGTGGGAAACACAAGACAAGAAAAGGACCTACAAAAACAAACCCATAACAATTAAGAAAATGGTAATAGGAACATACATATCGATAAGTACCTTAAATGTGAATGGATTAAATGCTTCAAGCAAAAGACACAGGCTTGCTGAATGGATAGAAAAACAAGACCCATATATATGCTGTCTACAAGAGACCCACTTCAGTCCTAGGGATGCATACAGACTGAAAGTAAAGGTATGGAAAAAGATATTCCATGCAAATGGAAATCAAAAGAAAGCTGGAGTAGCAATACTCATATCAGATAAAATAGACTTTAAAATACAGAATGTTACAAGAGACAAGGAAGAACACTATTTAATGATCAAGAGGTGAAACCAAGAAGAAGATATAACAATTATAAATATATATGCACCCAATGTAGGAGCACCTCAATACATAAGGCAACTGTTAACAGCTATAAAAGAGGAAATCGACAGTAACACAATAATAGTTGGGGACTTTAACACCTCACTTACACCAATGGACAGATCATCCAAACAGAAGATTAATAAGGAAACACAGTTTTAAATGGCACAATAGAGCAGATAGATTTAACTGATATTTATAGGATATTCCATCCAAAAACAGCAGATTACACTTTCTTCTCAAGTGCGCATGGAACATTCTCCAGGATAGATCACATCTTGTGTCACAGATCAACCCTCAGTAGATTTAAGAAAATTGAAATCATATCAAGCGTCTTTTCTGACCACAGCGCTATGAGATTAGAAATCAATTACAGGGAAAAAAATGTAAAAAACACAAACACATGGAGGCTAAACAATACGTTACTAAATAACAAAGAGATCACTGAAGAAATCAAAGAGGAAATCAAAAAATACCTAGAGAGAAATGACAATGAATTCAAAAATTCAAAAAAAGGGCTTCCCTGGTGGTGCAGTGGTTGAGAGTCCACCTGCTGATGCAGGGGACGCGGGTTCGTGCCCCGGTCCGGGAGGATCCCACATGCTGAGGATCGGCTGGGCCCGTGAGCCATGGCCGCTGAGCCTGCACGGAGCCTGTGCTCTGCAACGGGAGAGGCCACAACAGTGAGAGGCCCGCATACTGCAAAAAAAAAAAAAAAAAAAATTCAAAAAAAACCCCAGCATGGCACATGAGAAGTCCTCACTAAATGATTGTTATTATTTGTATCTAGGAAAAAAAAATAAAAGAAGAAGTTATGATCATTCTTTGGTCATAGGTTTCTTTGGAAAGTCTTTAGACCTAGAACCCGTTGATTGAAGAAATGACCAGGTCTCCAGAAGGAAGTACCCTGTAAGGTGACAAGTATATACTGTAATAATGTCCCCCAAAGAAGCCAATGAGCATTTACTCAAGTGACAGTAGACTGAGGGAAAGGGACTGCCCAGACATTTCAAGGACAGATGAGCAAAGGCTCTAAATTGATAATGATACCCGCCTCCATCCACTTCATGGAAAGAGATTCCTAATTCATCCCCAGTCTTCAGCACCTCCTTCTGTACTGCTTCTTCTAAAATACAAGGCAAACAAAAATGTTTCTCCATCTGTGTTCAATTCTCAAACCACAATATTGAAATTACTGATATGTGAATTTTCATACTGAAAGGCAAGTTCCTCATCCCAGGGAGATCAGTTCATTCTTTCCTCATCCTGAACACCCTTCTTGAATGAATCAAATTGTGAAAAACCTGGCAGTCTCCAGAGAAAGTAGAACTGAAAAAAGGATTTTGAAACAAAAGGCAAGTAAAAATGACTAATTCCAACATAATATATTTTAACCAATTTTTACCCAAAATAGCAATATACTACATAGGTTATACTATATATTTTTAAATGACAGTGCATGATCCTGCTACCCTTGATATAAGACCGTGGATAAGTAGCTTAAGTTCTCCATGAAATTGTTTCCTCATCTGCTAAAAAAAAAAGAAGAGGGGGAAGGGTAGACAGACTCAATTACATGAAAGTTCCCTCCCTCCTCCAAAACACACAACTCTATTTCTCTAAGATGTTAAAGGACTTTCTTGTGAATTGTTCAAAACTTTGTGAAGTCTCCAAAGCAGTGTGATTTTAATGAGTTTTCTTGCACATGGTGTACATCTATATACTTTATTCCCTTATACTTACATGGTGCAGTGAATTTTGTATTACTTTTGAATCTCTTCATATTTGAAACCTCTGTGTGAAATCTTGGCTTTTTCAAGTTATCTTGCCATGATGATTCAACGCAAAGTAATTTTCCTGCCAAGATTTCTCTCTTTGTTATCTCATCTTTTCATCAGAGGCTCCATTCAGTCTGTTATAGAACTGGGGCAGTGCTTAGGGTTACCCCCTTGCATGGAGTATGAAACCATTGGCCATCTTTTCCAACGTATTTGCTCACAAAGGCTTGGTATAAAGGTTAAGAATCCATATTGATATTATCACTTGGGTATTCAAAGAAATAATTACAAAAATGCTCTTGGAAGACAGGCAGCATGATTCAGCCTTGGAAAAGCAATTTATTTGTCTTTTTTATTTAAAAAAAAAAAAAGCAGATTCGGCATGGGTCCATGATTAATTTAACATTTACTCAACATAGCAATGAAAGGGGGCCTCTTTTATTATACACAAGTTATTACAATCAAGTTGAGAAATGATTGCATATTTAAACATGTGATTATATCATAGTTCATATGCTGAATGTATGAATTACTAATTAAGAGAACTCTAATGCTTAGGGCATAGCAAATACACTCCAGTAATATCTTTTTGTTTCAAATCCTTCAGATGACTTGCTTCCCACTAAATCATAAATCCACAAAATCATTGGACTGGAAGGAAGCACTCCAGCAATTTTCAAAGTGTGCTCTCTGGAACCGTAGGGTTCCCTAAGAATGACTCAAGGGGGCCACAGGAAGGAAAAATAAGGCCAACTAAGTGAAGTTTCAAGGCGTTTGACCTGCTTCCACTTAAGTAGTTCCTTTTTCTAGAGTTTGAAAGCTAGGTGTGCTACTAAAGGAGCTCTATTTGTTTCATTTAGTTGTCTAAATATAAATTCTTGTGTCACATTCCTTCCACATGATTATCTCATCTCTGCATGAATCATTCAAGTGATAGGACTCCCTCTACTTTTGAGGCTATCAACTCTATTTTCAGACAGGTCTCAGGAGGTCTTTTCTGATTTGAACAATGATATGTATCCCTACAGTGTACGTTCTGTACTTGAGTGAGTTGTTTGGAGATGTACATTGTGTGTAACAGGTTGTGTTGTCTAAGGAAGTTGCTCAGAGATGGAGGTTAGTATGCACGATGTTTATTAGGGTATGTCCTTGGAATTAACACCTATGGAAGAGTGGGAGAGAATAGGGAAGAGGGCAAAATCAAGGTGTGATGCAGGTACAAAACTCATCTTACAAAGAGCTCTGGAGCTAAGGTGAACAACCTCTTTGATCAAGCAAACTCAGAATCCAATTCTACACGTTCTACCCCAACACTTGCTATTATTCCATGCTTGAAGTTTTTTAGGAAATGGTCTTTTGCTTCTCTTATCAGCTTCAGCACATCTAAAGCTGTGCTATGATGCAACTTAACCCTAGTTACAGGTCTAGTGTCAAGGAGGAGATTGAAGAAACATCCTGAAGGACAGTTGTCTTTTGGAGGTGAGGTCTCTGAATTGCCTTCAAGGAAGGGGAATGTGCTATCTTTTAAATAGGGAGAGATGTGTCACTTTTGCAGGCTCAGATGGTTCAGGGAAATGTAGGAAGTCAAGATTTTCAGATTCTTCAACTTAGATGTCTCCATCTGATTTCTTTTTCCAACTAGGGGTCTGACCTGCACATAGCAGATTTGCCTTGTATTTTTTTCAAAGAATTTATATATTTTAGAGCAGTTTTAGTTTCACAGAAAAATTAAGAGGAAGGTACAGAGATTTTCCACATACCTCTTACCCCAAGGCATGCATATTTCCTCCCCATCAACATTTCCCACCAGAGTGGTGCATTTGTTACAACTGATGAAGCTATATTGACACATCATTATCACCCTAAGTCCATTGCTTACATTAGGGTTCATCTTGGTACTGTACATTCTATGGGTTTGGAGAAGTGTAAAGTGACATGTATCCCTCATTATAGTATTGTACACAATAATTTCACTGTCTTAAAAATCCTCTGTGCCCTGCCTATTTATCTCTCCTTATCCCTGGCCCCTGGCAGCCACTGATCTTTTTACCATCTCCATAGTTTTGCACCAACCAATTAATGAGAGTTCTGTTGCTCCACATCCCTGTCAGCATATAGTATCGACAGTGTTTGTTTTATACTATTGGCCATTCTAATAGATGTGTAGTAGTATCTCTTTGTTTTAATTTTCAATTTCTTAATATATATGATGTGGAGCATTTTTTCATATCTTCTTTGGTGAGGTATCTGTTAAGGGATCTGTGGCCCTTTTTTTTTTTTTTTTTTTTTTTTTACATTTGTAGCAAGTATTACTATGAAACTCCACTCATTGGGCCAGAGACCCTTGTGATGTTAGTGAAAAACTTGCCCCTCATGTAGCACACTACCTACACTTGTGAGTTCATCGGCCAGTGGCCTCAACTCCAAGCTCTAACAATGTGCAGTTTGGCCCATTTTTTAATCAGGTTATTTGTTTTCTTATTGTTGAGTTTTTTGGGTATATTTTGGATAGCAGTCCTTTATCACATGTATTTTCTGCAAAAACATTTTCTCTAATCTGTGTCTTATCTTCTCATTTTCTTGACATTGGCATTTGCAGAGCAGAAAATTTTATTTTAATGAAGTTCAGCTTATCAACTCTTTCAAGGATCATGTATTTAGTATTGTATCTAAAAAAATCAACACCATTCCCAAGGTCATCTAGGTTTTCTCTTCTAGGAGTTTTACCATTTTGTATCTTACATTTAGGTCTATGATTCATTTTGAGTTAATTTTTATGAAGGGTGTGAGTTCTGTGTCTAAATTCTTTTTTTTTTTTTGCATGTGGATGTCCAGTTGTTCCAGCACTGTTGAAAGACTATCTTTGCTTCATTGGGCTGATTTTAAGTAAACCTGCTGAATAAATCCTGGTCCCCTTATGTGTTGCTTAGCTCTGCTGTTTTACTATAGGAGATGAAGACCTCTTTGTACGTTGCCAAGGATGCCTTCTGGCTTCCAAACAGACTTTCAGTTACCCATTAATCACTCTCAGCCTTTGCTGTATTTGTTTACAAAGAGAAAGGATCCTACCTTCTTCTATTGTCCTTGTAGTTATTATATCCCCCATTTTAATCAAAGGGCCAACACACTGCAGGAGCTAATGCATTCTTTTCTACCAGTATACAATCCCAATTCACCATTTGTAGAAGTTTAACAATTGGTCCATCACTTTGTGCCAGGTGCTGTGTTCTGCTTACTACCAGTAAGTGCTTATTGCCAAACAGGCAGCTAAGGCTCTACATCCAAAATACCACCTTATCAACTGCTATCTCAGACCACCAGTGGCACCAGCTTTGCAGGTTTGCTTCTCTGGGAAGCTGATTTGTGTTCAGGAGTGCTCTTGGCATCAACACCTGTGAAAGGGAGGGGAAGGAAACAGGATTGGGCAGAGGGAGAAGTCAAGCTGAAATGCCAGCCCAATGACAAACTTGACCAATCTTATTAGATTTTCTGTAGTTAAAATGGCCCATCAGAGGGCTTCCCTGGTGGCGCAGTGGTTGAGAGTCCGCCTGCCGATGCAGGGGACGCGGGTTCGTGCCCCGGTCCGGGAGGATCCCACATGCCGTGGAGCGGTTGGGCCCGTGACCATGGTCGCTGAGCCTGCGTGTGCGGAGCTCCGCAACGGGAGAGGCCACAGCAGTGAGAGGCCCACGTACCACAAAAAAAAAAAAAAAAGAAAGAAAATGGCCCATCAGAGTTGTCCCACATTGGTCTGAAATAGGCTAGCCTTTATAGTCCCACTTCAGTGAGTCTTTGGTTGTGAGCCACCCCAGGACCATGGGCAAAGTAGCTCTCAGTGGACATTATGTTTGTTGCTTCATCTCATTTAGTCCTCACATTAAGAGTAAAAACCAGTGCTGGATGGAGCAGAGCAGAAAGGGCTTTGTATGATGTAGCAAAATGACTGGGCATTTTTCTCTTTAAAAGTAGTGGAAAGCCTTTGAAGTATTTCAAACAAGAAAGTAAAATAATTAGGAGTTTATTTGTTTTATAGTGACTGTTTCCTTTCTAAATTTTATTTATTTGTTTGTTTATTTATTTATTTATGGCTGCGTTGGGTCTTCGTTGCTGCATGCAGGCTTTCTCTAGTTGCGTCAAGCAGGGGCTACTCTTTGTTGCGGTGCATGGGCTTCTCATTGTAGTGGCTTCTCATTGTGGAGCACAGGCTCTAGGCACACGGGCTTCAGTAGTTGTGGCACATGGGCTCATTAGTTGTGGCTCATGGGCTCTAGAGCGCAGGCTCAGTAGTTGTGCCTCATAGGCTTAGTTGCTCCACGGCATGTGGGATCTTCTCGGACCAGGGATTGAACCCATGTCCCCTGCACTGGCAGGCAAATTCTTAACCACTGCACGACCAGGGAAGTCCCTAGAAGTTTGTTTTGAAAAGATAAGCTAATAGCTCATATCGAAGATGGACTAAGGGAATGAAACACAGGAGGCAAGAAGGATAGATAGAGGTATTGCAATAACACAGCTGAGAGAAGCTAAAAACCAGAAAAAGAGGACCAGCAGCAGAGACAGGAGGAGACAATCAGAGTGCAGAGTGGTCAGAGCTTGAGAGATACTTAGAGTGACATAATTGGACGCCCTTTAAGTAATTGAATGATTTGTATAAAAGATGAGTAAGAGGGATTTCCAGGATCCTGGATAGCACAGATGAGAGAATGTGGGCACCATTCAT
This sequence comes from Lagenorhynchus albirostris, assembly GCF_949774975.1. NCBI lineage: Eukaryota > Metazoa > Chordata > Mammalia > Artiodactyla > Delphinidae > Lagenorhynchus > Lagenorhynchus albirostris. The sequence goes on from NC_083113.1 coordinate 39,372,381, forward strand.
TAAGATAACCAATAAAGGAAAAGAAACAAATTACAGAGCAAGATGCTTTCTATTGGGGATGTATTGAGTTGAATGTACCAGCTTTTCCTGCAAGTGAGATATTTTGGAAAGAAGTTAATCAGACAGTTGAAGTTATAGAACTGAAATTCAGGAGATAGATCAAAGCTGGGCATATAGATATTGGGAGTCAGCTTAGAATGACAATTGAAATACTAAGGAGAGGCTTGGTTATGTCAATATTTAGGTAGAAGTAGCAGGTCACTTATTCAAAATTGACAAGAAGCTGTTGAAGTTTGGAGTGTAGTTGGCTCACCTTTTGACCTTTCCAGGTTATTACCAGTAGAGAAAAGATACAAGGAGCCATCTGGGGATCAACATTATTTATGTCCCAATAAAGCTCAAAACAACTTCTCCTAAGAAAAGTTGGGTTTTCCTAAAACCCTACCAGTGAATGTATCTTGCAAGCTATATTGCCCATGCTACCATGCTAATGGACTTCAGGTTGTATTTGGTCAATGGATAATACTGGTGGAAGATTGAGGGGGTGGGATGAAAGAAAGAAGCAGAATTTTCTTCCTCCTTCTCTATGCTTGGGGGAATTTTAAGATAATGCTGAGTATCCTCAATGGTCTAGCTCATGAGTAGCCCTTTTTCCATGGAGTGAAGCAGCCCTCTCTCTGATTCTAGCTCGCACCAAATAGGCACAGCTCCTGGGTTCCATTAACACTTTTCTGCTCTTCCATCACTGTGTAACCCATTAAGTCTGTATGTATTAAGCTATATTAAATTTTGAATTACCTAGAGTAGTTTTCTTAACTTGATGTGATGCTGACTCATATGTTTGAAAAACGTATCTGCAAACTAAAGACAAAAATGTAAAGGCCTCCTGCCATCCCTCTGTCTCAGACAGTAATCCCCAAATAACAAAGGGGCACATTTTGACTATCTTGCAGCCCTGATCCGTCATACGTCTCAGTAGAAAAGTGAGAAACTGGGAGAAGGCTGTGGAGAGAACAGGTCAATTTCCCACCTGAAGTCTAGGGGCTTAAGTTGAGTCAATCATATCTGTGGGCAGAGAAAGAAAGACACAAACTTTCTTTTTTTTGAATTTTATTTTATTTTATTTATTTATTTATACAGCAGGTTCTTATTAGTCATTAATTTTATACACATCAGTGTATACATGTCAATCCCAATCACCCATTTCATCACACCACCACCCCCACTACCCTGCAGCTTTCCCCCCTTGGTGTCCACACGTTTGTTCTCTACATCTGTGTCTCATCTTCTGCCCTGCAAATTGGTTCATCTGTACCATTTTTCTAGGTTCCACATACATGTGTTAATATACGATATTTGCTTTTCTCTTTCTGACTTACTTCACTCCGTATGACAGTCCCTAGATCCACCCACGTCTCAACAAATGACCCAATTTCGTTCCTTTTTATGGCTGAGTAATATTCCATTGTATATATGTACCACATCTTCTCTATCCATTCGTCTGTCAATAGGCATTTAGGTTGCTTCCATGACCTGGCTATTGTAAATAGTGCTGCAATGAACATTGAGGTGTATGTGTCTTTTTGAATTATGGTTTTCTCAGGGTATATGCCCACTAGTGGGATTGCTGGATCATATGGTAATTCTAGTTTTAGTTTTTTAAGGAACCTCCATACGGTTCTCCGTAGTGGCTGTATCAATTTACATTCCCACCAGCAGTGCAAGAGGGTTCCCTTTTCTCCACACCCTCTCCAGCATTTGTTGTTTGTAGATTTTCTGATGATGCCCATTCTAACTGGTGTGAGGTGATACCTCACTGTCATTTTGATTTGCATTTCTCTAGTAATTAGTGATGTTGAGCAGCTTTTCGTGCGCTTCTTGCCCATCTGTATGTCTTCTTTGGAGAAATCTCTATTTTAGTCTTTGGCCCATTTTGATTGGGTTGTTTGTTTTTTTAATATTGAGCTGCATGAGCTTTTTATATATTTTGGAGATTCATCCTTTGTCCGCTAATTCGTTTGCAAATATTTTCTCCCATTCTGAGCGTTGTCTTTTCATCTTGTTTATGGTTTCCTTTGCTATGCAAAAGCTTTGAAGTTTCATTAGGTCCCATTTGTTTATTTTTGTTTTTATTTCCATTACTCTAGGAGGTGGATCAAAAAAGATCTTGCTGTGATTTATGCCAAAGAGTGTTCTTCCTATGTTTTCCTCTAAGAGTTTCATAGTGCCTGGTCTTACATTTAGGTCTCTAATCAATTTTGAGTTTATTTTGGGGTATGGTGTTAGGGAGTGTTCTAATTTCATTCTTTTACATGTAGCTATCCAGTTTTCCCAGCACCACGTATGGAAGAGACTATCTTTTCTCCATTGTATATCCTTGCCTTCTTTCTCATAGATTAGTTGACCATAGGTGCGTGGCTTTATCTCTGGGCTTTCTATCTTGTTCCGTTGATCTATGTTTCTGTTTCTGTGCCAGTACCATATTGTCTTGATTACTATAGCTTTGTATTATAGTCTGAAGTCAGGTAGTCTGATTCCTCTAACTCCATTTTTTTCCCTCAAGACTGCTTTGACTATTTGGGTTCTTTTGTGTCTCCAGACAAATTTTTTTTTTTTTTTTTTTGCGGTGCGCGGGCCTCTCACTGTTGCGACCTCTCCTGTTGTGGAGCACAGGCTCCGGACGTGCAGGCTCAGTGGCCATGGCTCACGGGCCCGGCCGCTCTGCAGCATGTGGGATCTTCCCGGACCGGGGCACGAACCTGTGTCCCCTGCATCGGCAGGCAGACTCTCAACCACTGTGCCACCAGGGAAGCCCCTCCAGACAAATTTTAAGATTTTTTTGTTCTAGTTCCGTAAAAAATGCCATTGGTAATTTAATAAGTATTGCATTGAATCTGTAGATTGCTTTGGGTAGTATAGTCATTTTCATAGTATTGATTCTTCAATCCAAGAACATGTTATACCTCTCCATCTGCTGCTATCATCTTTAATTTATTTCATGAGTGTCTTATAGTTTTCTGCAAACAGGTCTTTTGGCTCCCTAGGTAGGTTTATTCCTAGGTATTTTATTCTTTTTGTTGCAATGGTGAATGGGATTGTTTCCTTAATTTCTCATTCAGATTTTTCATCATTAGTGTATAGGAATGCAAGAGATTTCTGTGCATTAATTTTGTATCCTGCAACTTTACCAAATTCATTGATTAGCTCTAGTAGTTTTCTAGTGACATCTTTGGGATTCTCTATGTATAGTATCATGTGATCTGCAAACAGTGACAGTTTTACTTCTTCTTTTCCAAACTGAATTCCTTTTATTTCTTTTTATTATCTGACTGCCGTGGCTAGGAATTCCAAAACTATGTTGAATAAGAGTAGTGAGAGCGGACATCCTTGTCTTGTTCTTGATCTTAGAGGAAATGCTTTCAGTTTTTCACCATGGAGAATGATGTTTGCTTGGGTTTGTCATATACGGCCTTTATTATGTTGAGGTGGGTTCCCTCTATGCCCACTTTCTGGAGATTTTTTATCATAAATTGGTGTTGAATTTTGTCAAAAGCTTTTTCTGCATCAATTGAGATGATCATATGTTTTTTTTCCTTCAATTTGTTAATATGGTGTATCACATTGATAGATTTGCATAAATTGAAGAATCCTTGCATCCTTGGGATACATCCTACTTGATCATGGTGTATGAGCCTTTTAATGTGTTGTTGGATTCTGTTTGCTAGTATATTGTTGAGGATTTTTGCATCTATATTCATCAGTGATATTTGTCTGTAATTTTCTTTTTTTGTAATATCTTTGTCTGGTTTTGGTATCAGGGTGATGGTGGCCTCATAGAATGAGTTTGGGATGTTCCTTCCTCTGCAATTTTTTGGAAGAGTTTGAGAAGGATGGGTGTTAGCTCTTCTCTAAATGTTTGATAGAATTCACCTGTGAAGCCATCTGCTCCTGGACTTCTGTTTGTTGGAAGATTTTTTTTTTTTTTTTCCTGTACATGGGCCTCTCACTGTTGTGGCCTCTCCCGTTGTGGAGCACAGGCTCCGGACGCGCAGGCTCAGCAGCCATGGCTCACGGGCCAAGCCGCTCCATGGCATGTGGGATCTTCCCAGACTAGGGCGTGAACCTATGTCCCCTGCATTGGCAGGCGGACTCTCAACCACTGCGCCACCAGGGAATCCCCTGTTGGAAGATTTTTAATCACAGTTTCAATTTCATGATTGTTCTGTTCATATTTTCTGTTTCTTCCTGGTTCAATCTTGGAAGGTTATACCTTTGTAAGAATTTGTCCATTTCTTCCAGGTTGTCCATTTTATTGGCATAGAGTTGCTTGTAGTAGTCTCTTAGGATGCTTTGTATTTCTGTGGTGTCTGTTGTAACTTCTCCTTTTTCGTTTCTAATTTTATTGATTTGAGTCCTCTCCCTCTTTTTCTTGATGAGTCTGGCTAATGGTTTATCAATTTTGTTTATCTTCTCAAAGAACCAGCTTTTAGTTTTATTAATCTTTGCTATTGTTTTCTTTGTTTCTGTTTCATTTATTTCTGCTCTGATCTTTATGATTTCTTTCCTTCTGCTAACTTTGGGTTTTGTTTGTTCTTCTTTCCCTAGTTCCTTTAGGTGTAAGTTTAGATTGTTCATTTGAGATTTTTCTTGTTTCTTGAGGTATTCTTATATAGCTATAAACTTCCCTCTTGGAACTGCTTTTGCTACATCCCATAGGTTATGGATTGTCGTGTTTTCATTGTCATTTCTCTCTAGGTATTTTTTGATTTCCTCTTTGATTTCTTCAGTGATCTCTTTGTTATTTAGTAACGTATTGTTTAGCCTCCATGTGTTTGTGTTTTTTACATTTTTTTCTCTGTAATTGATTTCTAATCTCATAGCACTGTGGTCAGAAAAGATGTTTGATATGATTTCAATTTTCTTAAATCTACTGAGGGTTGATTTGTGACCCAAGATGCGATCTATCCTGGAGAATGTTCCATGCGCACTTGAGAAGAAAGTGTAATCTGCTGTTTTTGGATGGAATGTCCTATAAATAACAATTAAATCTATCTGGTCTGTTGTGTCATTTAAACCTTCTGTTTCCTTATTTATTTTCTGTTTAGATGATCTGTCCATTGGTGTAAGTGAGGTGTTAAAGTCCCCAACTATTATTGTGTTACTGTCAATTTCCCCTTTTATAGCTGTTAACAGTTGCCTTATGTATTGAGGTGCTCCTATGTTGGGTGCATATATATTTATAATTGTTATATCTTCTTCTTGGTTTCATCCCTTGATCATTAAGTAGTGTTCTTCCTTGTCTCTTGTAACATTCTGTATTTTAAAGTCTATTTTATCTGATATGAGTATTGCTACTCCAGCTTTCTTTTGATTTCCATTTGCATGGAATATCTTTTTCCATTCCCTCACTGTTTGCGTCCCTAGGTCTGAAGTGGGTCTCTTGTAGACAGCATATATATGAGTTTTGTTTTAGTATCCATTCAGCCAGTCTGTGTCTTTTGGTTGGAACATTAAATCCATTTACATTTAAGGTACTTATCTATGTGTATGTTCCTATTACCATTTTCTTAATTGTTTTGGGTTTGTTATTTTAGGTCTTTTCCTTCTCTTGTGTTTCCTGCCTGGAGAAGTTCCTTTAGCATTTGTTGTAAAGCTCTTTTGGTGGTGCTGAATTCTCTTAGCTTTTGCTTGTCTGTAAAGCTTTTGATTTCTCCATCGAAGCTGAATGAGATCCTTACCGGGTAGAGTAATCTTGGTTGTAGGTTCTTCCCTTTTATCACTTTACGTATATCCTGCCACTCCCTTCTGGCTTGTAGAGTTTCTGCTGAGAAATAAGCTGTTAACCTTATGGGAGTTCCCTTGTATGTTATTTGTCGTTTCTCCCTTGCTGCTTTCAATAATTTTTCTTTGTCTTTAATTTTTGCCAATTTGATTACTGTGTGTCTCGGCGTGTTTCTCCTTGGGTTTATCCTGCCTGGGACTCACTGCACTTCCTGTACTTGGGTGGCCATTTCCTTTCCCATGTTAGGGAAGTTTTCGACTATAATCTCTTCAAATATCTTCTCGGGTACTTTCTCTCTCTCTTCTCCTTCTGGGACCCCTATAATGCAAATGTTGTTGCGTTTAATATTGTCCCAGAGGTCCCTTAGGCTGTCTTCATTTCTTTTCATTCTTTTTTCTTTATTCTGTTCCACAGCAGTGAATTCCATCAATCTGTCTTCCAGGTCACTTATCTGTTCTTTTGCCTCAGTTATTCTGCTATTCATTCCTTCTAGTGTATTTTTCATTTCAGTTATTGTATTGTTCATCTCTGTTTGTTTGTTCTTTAATTCTTCTAGGTCTGTGTTAAACACTTCTTGCATCTTTTTGATTTTTGCCTCCATTTGTTTTTCGAGGTCCTGGATCATCTTCACTATCATTATTCTGAAATCTTTTTCTGGAAGGTTACCCATCTCCACTTCATTTAGTTGTTTTTCTGGGGTTTTATATTGTTCCTTCACCTGGTACATAGCCCTTTGCCTTTTCATTTTGTCTATCTTTCTGTGAATGTGGTTTTTGTTCCACAGGCTGCAGGATTGTAGTTCTTCTTGCTTCTTCTGTCTGCCCTCTGGTGGTCCACAAAATTTTTATAGGCTGAGAAATTACCCTCTGGTAAACAAAATCCAGTGTCTCAGCCATCTCACCAATCAGATAAGGCAACCCCAATGTAAGTAGATTAGTGTGGTGGACTGAATCATAGGGAAAGGGGAGCACTTGTATGCTCACTCTCACCACACCATCTTTGAAGTAATAGAGGGGCTAACACCTTCCCTCTATTGAAAGGTGTGGTCTGGAAAATTAATTCCTTCCTGCAAGTAACCAGGGAGCCAGGAAAACTGGTGTGGTTGAGTCCAAAGAAAAAGTAAACTTCAATAAGAGGGAAAGATCAATAAGATTAAATGTTCCAGAAACCTCAAATTAAGCTAGCAATTGAAAATTAGTTATTAGATTCACCAACTAGGAGGGCTTTGATGAGTTTTAATGAGCAGCTTCAGCGATATAATGGAGGCATTGACCAGACTTCAGTGACTTGGGGATTGAGTAGCGAGGAAGTGATGCCAATGTGACTGGACAGTTCTTTCAAGAAGTTTAACAGGGAGGGTATACAAGGGTGAAAAAACGAATGGAAAGACGAATAGTTTTTTTTTTTTTAATTAAAAGTACTTGTATGTGTTTATATGCTGATAAGAAAGAGCCCACAAAGAGAAAAAGACTGAAAATAGAGGAAAAAGAGAATTTATTAATGAAGCAAGATCACTCAAGGGCCAAGAGAAAATAGATGGAAAATATAGTGGATAGATGAATCATGGAAGAAAGAAACTTCTTTCTTGTCTTGAAACGATACAGTGAGAATTAGAGATAAGTATAGCTGCACATAAATTTGTTGAATTCATTTAAACATCTTAATCATTTTCCTTTTAAAATTAATTCAGTACATATTATTGCTAGTCAGAGATCTTGATTAGTATACAAAATCAAAATAAAAAACTAAAAGGTACCATTAATAATGTTTTCTCACTAATTTGACATAATTACAGCCAAAGGACAAATATTCCCAATGTCCTCTGGTGGATGAAGCCATGTCCCGTTATTGCTTCCCTTACCTTGCATGTCTCCATCCTTTCTGCCAATGATGGTTGTCCTCTAACAATGTAGAACAAAGAAATTGTTTCATTGGCACATATATTAAACCAGCAATTTCCATGATATGCATATTATGGAATTACATGAAAATACTATTTCATGAGATAAACAATATTAAATATTTTACTGCAAAATACATTGCATTTCTTATTATTGATTGTTTCAGGTGCAATGTTCTCCACCACTACCACTGCACTGTAGAAGAGTCTTATTAGTGGCAATCACACAGGACAGGAAGCATGTCTCTGTAGTGAATTCATGCACATTGTCCCACTTCTACCTTCTGCAGTCTTTCTATGTGAAAACAATCCCAGTGATGTGAGCAACCCCAGCTGTATTCCACTGGGTCTTAAACTCATTTCTAGGGATGCTGTAAAAGTGCTCACATGTAATGACTCTGGTCATTTGGTCCAGTCTTGTCAACCACCAAATTGGAAGGGATGACCTGAGCATAAAGGTTCTGCACCCATTATCAGAACCCCTTCTCTTCCCTACACTCTATTTCCTGTATATCTATAAAGCTATTTATTAAATGGAAAACATCCCAAGAAGGATGACACTCTTGGAAACAGCAAACACTGAAGCTGTGACAATGTATTTTCATGCTAACTTCTTCTGTCAAAAATCTTAGTGAAGATACTGTCATAACTTTATGACTAGCTTGATCTGCTAGTTGGCCACATGGCTTTAAAATATCAACATTGAAAGACTCCTTTTTATAACATTTCTCAAAAGATGGTCCACAAACCCACTTAAGTTAGAATAACTTAGGTAATTTATTTTAAAATAAGCCCTTCCCTGGTCCTAAGAGTAATGTTCTCTGGAAATAGAGCCCTGAAATCTGTTGTTTTAGCAAAGTCCCCAGGATTATTTTTGTAATTAGTTTATTTATTAGGCTTTAGTAATTTTTTAATCAGTTTATTTTTTAGGCTTTAGTAGACTAATAAATGTTGTCTCAGAAATTCTCTACTCTGACACCCTCATTTGGTTTTTCAAATTTTATTAAGAAATAAAATATACAGAAAAGATCACAAATTCATGAATTTTTAAAAAATGAATTTTTTAAAAAGTGAATACATCTGCATAGCCATTGTTTATATCAGGAAGCAGTAACAGAACCCCAGAACCCCAGAAGGCCCCATGTACCCCTTTCTAGCCACCCCCATAGAAGATAACCACTCTCCTAACTTGTCACATCATCAATTTGTTTCACCTATTTTTGAGCTCTATGTAAATGAAATCAAATAATGTGTATTTTGGGGTGACTGGCTTCTTTCACTCCACATTGTTTGGTGAGGTTCATTCATACTATTGTGTTTCACTGTAATTTGTTCCTGATCTTTGCTGTGCAATGTTCTATTGCATGAATATACAACTTAACTATCTTTTCTATTGTACGTAAACATTTGGGCTGGTTTGGGCTATTCCAAATACTGCTTCTATGAACATTTTCGTATATGTCTTTTAGCCCACATATGTACACATTCCTATAAGCCTAGGGATAAAAATTGATAAATCATAAGCCTTTTTTTTTTTTAGCTTTAGAGTTATTTTTGTTGGGGTTTTTTGGTTTCTCTTTTGTTTGTTTGTTTGTTTTGCATTTCTTTCAAAATGATTGCACCAAGTTAAACACCAACCAGCAGGATACAAGTTTCCAGTTACTCCACATCCTTCAGCCCCTCACTTGGTGCCATGTGTCTTTTTCATTTTACCCATTGTTGTTGGGTGTACCAATATTACATCGTGGTTTTAATTGGACTTCCCTAATGATAGTTAAGCACTGTTTCCTATGTTCATTGGCTATTTCGATGTCCACTTTTATGAAGTGCTTGTTCAAATCTTTTACCCGTTTTTAAAATTGGGTCATCATCTGCCTTTTGCTTATGGTAACAGTGATTTCTAAATTCTGGATTCAAGTCCATTGTTGGATATATGTATCGTTAATATAGTCTCCAATCCTGTGGATTGTTTCCTCAATCTCTAAAGGGTTATTTTTTTTAACAAAAATTCCTAATTTTAATGTGGACCAATTTATCACTTATCATTTTCTATGTTTTTTTCTAAGAATTATTTGCCTTCCTCAAATTCATGAAGATATCCTCCTGCATTTTTTTTCCAAAAGCTGTATTGTTTAATTGTTTAGTCTTTTACATTCAGATGGGCTATCTGAATAGAAATGATTTTTTTCTTTGGTGTGGTATGCCGTAGGTATCTCCCTCTATAGATAGATAGATAGATAGATAGATAGATAGATAGATAGATAGATAGATAAATATAAAATGAAGCCTGAAGAAAGACGAAGATGGCCCCAAGATTGTCCATCTAGTACAAAAGCAGCCAAATATAGTGTTAAAACCCACTTTGCTACCTGCTTCCTTTTATTGGTATGATTATAGTTCTCAGCACTGATTTCTCCAAGCAAAACAGCCTCACCAACTTATGGTTTCATTTAAGGTCTTATTTCCTGACCACTGTTCTGATCTAAACCACCTCCAATTACCCTAGTCTTTAACCTTCTTATCGCATTCAGGGCAAAACAGAGATGTCAAAAGAAGCTCAGTCCCCTAACCGCAGACCACCTATCTGGTACCTGTAGTACCATTTCTCCAAGTCATGATCCCCAAATACCCTGGTTCCATGCTAGTCATTGTCATTATTTAATTATCTAGAAGTTCACCATCTGTAAAATGGAGTAGGATGACTACATTCGTTGGCTCCAAATTTCCTTTATTTCTATTAAGGAAAAAAAACAGTGATCCCATTACTTTATTTTATGTTCAAAATAGCCAGTCTCTCTGTAATTATGGCAATGTATGACACATTTTCTCCTTAATCATTCACTGCAAAATAAGAATGTCTGGATATTATTAAAACTTAAGGGCATTCTGTGAAAGCAACTCAAAGTATTTAAATTCTTGCAGTCCATAAAAAGCATCTTATCTCCTTATTGCAGTTTGCCAAAGGATTTCCATTTTAAAACACAACTGCAGTCTGACACCTTCATTAAACACGCAGATGTGTTGTTTGATGTGTTATTCCCTTCTAAAAAATCCTGGTTTCCAACCAGGCAGGAAAGACAGATTGAGAATGAGACCAAAGAATGAGTTTTATTAATGATTGCTGCCTGTTTTTGTGTACATATCTCAGTTCATATCCTGAGAAATTCTTTTTCACTCAATCCATTTCTATTACAGTCCTGCATTGTGTTACCACCTCATTATCTGTCTGAGAGACTGATTCAAAGTGAGGTTTAGCATGCTGAGCATTTGGACAGCAAAGAGCAAGAATTTTTTTTTTTTTTTTTTCCTAGCAGGAAATTCCTGGGAGGTCTCTGGCCACTTTCTTTGTATCGCTGACAAGTTGGTTTTGATATTTGAGAATGTAGAGATCAATACTGACTTAGCTGTCAAAATGACTTGATAGGAAAAACTCTCTAATACTCTGCCAGGAATGATACCTCATATCTTTGAGACTCATGCTATAAACTTTGCAACAATTTCCGAGTACCCCCACAGCGGGTTCCCCTGGAGTAACTTCAAAGGAGTTAAGAAAAGTATTTTTACCTAGTTCTAGACCAGACCCACTCATAACCCTCAAACCTGAGTCTAGACGTCATTGAAGGTAGTATTAAGGATCCATGAGATATTTCCTTTATTTTAAAAGGCCTGAAGAAGACTGATACTTATGGGCAATCAGGCTGTACAAGGGAATTAAAATTCTACGTCTCTTTACTCTTGGATAATTTTTATCAAATTATTTTAATTACACTGGATCTCTCACCCAGATCAGAAGCTGTGATTGGAAGATAAGTACTAGAAATAAAATAAAATAAGGAATGAATTAAATATCACTGAACAAATAGAGTTAGTTTAAAAATGGGTCCTCACATAAATCACAGCAAGATCTTTTTTGATCCACCTCCTAGAGTAATGGAAATAAAAACAAAAATAAACAAATGGGACCTAAAAGCTTTTGTGCAGCAAAGGAAACAAGACGAAACGACAACCCTCAGAATGGGAGAAAATATTTGCAAATGAAGCAACAGACAAAGGATTAATCTCCAAATTATACAAACAGCTCATGCAGCTCAATATTAAAAAAAAAAAATGAACAACCCAATCAAATAATGGGTGGAAGACCTAAATAGGCATTTCTCCAAAGAAGACATAAGATGGCCAAGAGGCACATGAAAGGATGCTCGGCATCACTAATTATTAGAGAAATGTAAATCAAAACGACAATGAGGTATCACCTCACACCAGTTAGAATGGGCATCATCAGAAAATCTACAAACAAAAAATGCTGGAGAGGATATGGAGAAAAAGGAACCCTCTTGCACTGTTGGTGGGAATGTAAATTGATACAGCCACTACGGAGAACAGTATGCAATTCCTTAAAAAACTAAAAATAGAATTACCATATGACCCACCAATCCCACTACTGAGCATATACCCTGAGAAAACCATAGTTCAAAAAGACACATGAACCCCAAAGTTCATTGCAGCACTATTTACAATAGCCAGGTCATGGAAGCAACCTAAATGCCCATCTACAGATGAATGGATAAAGAAGATGTGGTACATATATACAATGGAATATTACTCAGCCATAAAAAGGAACGAAATTGGGTCATTCATACAGATGTGAATGGACCTAGAGACTGTCATACAGAGTGAAGTAAGTCAGAAAGAGGAAAACAAATATCGTATATTAACACATGTATGTGGAATCTAGAAAAACGGTACAGATGAACCAGTTTGCAAGGCAGAAATAGAGACACAGATGTAGAGAACAAACACATGGATGCCAAGGGGGGAAAGGAGAGGTGGGATGAATTGGGAGATTGGGACTAACATATATACACTAATATATATATAAAATAGATAACTAATGAGAACCTACTGTATAACACAGGGAACTCCACTTCACTTCGCTGTATGGTGGAAACTAACACAACATTGTAAAGCAACTATACACGCCCCCCCCAAAAAAATGAGTCCTCAGTGTTCTATTCTGATGGTGATAGAAGTTACATGTATCTGTGCATTTGTAAAAGCACATTGAGCTGTACATCCAAAAGAGTCCATTTTACTATACATAAATGTAAAAATATATTTTTAAGTGAGTCCTTTCAAAACAAAGCAGGGTTAAGGAATCATTCTCTTAGATGGAAGATAGAGTGTTTTCTTCTAAGGTGACATGGTGGGGAGAGAGAATGTCTTGATTGGGACTCAGGGAGCCAAGGGCCTTGATGGAGAGAGATGCACAGATGTATTAGGGTCACCCCACTGGGGAGATACATTGACCATCATCAGTCCTTGGGGAAGCCAAGGGAGACAGATAAGAAGCCAGGAAGCAGAGATGGAAACCTGAAGTGTCACAGCTGATCCTTCAAGCAAAGGGGGTGGGGTAGAGATGGCACAGGACAGCATGGGCACCAAGAACAAACAGAGTCAGGTGGAAGCAGGAGACCTAAGATGTAGAACCTAGAGCTAAGCTCATAATGGGAAGCTAGGGCAGATTTTATTTTATTCTATTTTTTTTAACAACTTATTCAAGTCAAGAAGTTTTAGCCTCCGGCTCTCCACTAATAGCAGTATGAACTAGTTCCTTCCCTCTGGACTTCAGTTTTCTCACTCACTGCCAAAATGGTAAGACTGAGATGGGTCATCCTCCTGGTCCTTTCTTCCTGAGAACATCATGTGAATGAAAAGTTTAAGTCGGGGTCTCTCTTCTGTAAGCTTTGTCTCATATGTACATGACACACAAATACTGTTAATACAGGCATAAAAGTCTCCTTTGTGATAAAAATAATAGCTCTCCACTTGGTTTTCACCCTTTGGCCCCTTTAATTTCTCTCTTTGAATCAAGTATAGAGTGTAGAAAACTAGGTAGGTTTAACACAAATCAGTTGTGATTAGTTCTCAGCCTTTCACCCACGCCATTTTACTTGGTTAATCTTGGAAGTGGTGGATAAGAATTATGGACTCAGATGAGCTTTAGATATGTTGGACCAAGCTGACTATGCATTTATTAGAATTAGGCAGTGGTGTGGTCAGCTGCACAAACAGATATATGTAGAAACCAACTAACTGAGAAGGAAGGAAGCAATTGGTTGAGCAGCTGCTTCTGTTGGTCGTTGTCCCAAGGAACTTCATACACCAGCTATTTATTCAATTCTCATAGATGCTCTTTGGGGTAGGTAGCATCAGTGTGATTGTACAAACAAGGAAGTGGGAGCTCAGAGTCTTGAAGTTATTACTTCAAAATCTCTCTGTGTCCAGTACAACTAATAGTGGGTTCAGGACACATGAGAAGGATGTAGAGGTTCTCCTCGGAAGGCCCGTAGACAGGAGGTGAGTCTAAATGGTTCAAAACAAGAATCCCCATACTGGTCCTCAAACTTTCATGTTTTTAAGAATCACAGGCGAGCTTGTGAACTATGCAAATTCAAAGGCCTCTCTCAGGATATTTGGGGAAGTAAGAATGGAGTGAAGCCCAGGTTTCTGCATAATTCTAATGTGAGATTTACTGTTTCTCATGAGAATGAAGAGGCCATTCCTCCAGGTCACTGGTAATAACTGTGGCTCATTGAAGAAAATGATAAGGTAGTCATTCAAAGTCACAGTGGATGACACCAAGAGAAAACTTTGGGTAGAAGATTCAGACTGCTACACACCTATCAAATCAGTAAAATCCAAAACACTGGTAACACCAAATACTGCAAGAATGTGCAGCAAAGGGAGCTCTCATTCATTGCTGGTGGGGATGCAAAATGGTACATAGACTTTGGAAGATAGTTTGGCAGTTTCGAATAAAACTAAACATAGCCTCACCATATGATTCAACCATCGTGCTCCCCGGTATTTACTCAAATGAGATGAAAACGTATATCAACACAAAAGCCTGTGTATGAATGTTTACAACTTCCTTCGTAATTTCCGAAATGTAGAAGCAACCAAGATGTCCTTCAATAGGTGAATGGATAAACAAACTGTGGCACAATCTGAAAGCCAGTCTGAAAAGGCTACAAACTACTTTATTTCTACTAGATGGCATTTTGGAAAAGACAAAACTAGGGCAACAGTAAAAAAAAAAAAAAAAAATCAGTGTTTGCCACGGGCTTTGGGGGAAGGAGGAAAGGATGAATACATGGAACACAGAGGATTTTTAGGGCAGTGAAACTCTTTTCTATGATACTGTAAAAGTAGATACATGTCATTTGATATGTATATATATATATCTCCAAACCCATAGAATATACAACAAAAAGAGTGAACCCTAATGTAAACTATGGACTTTAGTTAATAATATTGTATCTTTATTGGCTCATTGATACTGTGAAATGAACCACATGATGCAAGAGGTTAATAATACAGGAAACTGGGTGGGAGGGTCTGCAGTGGTATACGGGCACTTGCTCTACTTTCCTCTGAATTTTTCTGTAAACTTAAAACTGTACTAAAAAATAAAGTCTATTAATTTAAAAACTTAAAATATGCACTTATAAAGATTACAAAGAAAAAAGTCTCAGGCTTTCTTTGAGCACTCCCTAGGCACACCCTCCTCTTCTAGGGGCCCAGCCCAGGAGTGCTATTTGATTTTGTTGGAGCAGAAGTGTTTCTCAAAGGATGTCAAATTGTTGAAGCTCTGAGATCCTCAGGTACCATGGATATGGTTGGCCCATAGATAGGGTTGCCTCACCCAGGACACTGAGCTTTCTCATTGGTTAGTGGACGTGTGCTAAATGTAATATCTCTCCAGTACCCTCTTTTTTTTTTTTTTCTTTTCTTTTTTGCGGTCCGCGGGCCTCTCACTGTTGTGGCCTCTCCCGTTGCGAGCACAGGCTCTGGATGCGCAGGCCCAGCGGCCATGGCCCACAGGCCCAGCCGCTGCGCGGCATGTGGGATCCTCCCCGACCAGGGCATGAACCCGTGTCCCCTGCATCGGCAGGCAGACTCTCAACCACTGCGCCACCAGGGAAGCCCTAGCCAGTATATTCTTTACTGTATCATTGCAGGGTAGAGGAAGATAAGTAGGTGGTCAGAAAATGGTATCCCCTGTTTATGGCCCTCAGTCTCATGAGGTAGATAGAATCACCCTGGGCATATTACCTCTTGAACAACTCCTACTCTTTCCCTCAAGTTGTATCCCCTTCTATATCCATGCCTACAATGAGCTCTTGCATATTCAATAAGGGATTGAAGATACACAAGAAGAAGAGGAACATACAGACTGTCCCTTCTCTGAGGAATGTAAGATCTATTGGGGAAGACAACAGTGGACAAACAATTGCAGTAGGACATAATTGTGCAAGGATGGAAGCACAATCAGGAGCTGGGGAACACAGGTGCAAGTGACTCACACTTCCTGGGGGCTTCAGGAAAGATTTCATAAAGGAAGTTCTATCTGAGATGGGCCTTGAAGACACATGGAGAAAAGGGGAACTCTTACAGACTTACAGTGTTAAAGATCTTTTTTGGTTAACCTCTCTGTGGTGGGCAACTATTTTTTTGTTTGTCCAACCTACCATATCCCTCTCTCTCTCTCTCTCTCTCTCACACACACACACACACACACACACACACACACACACATTCCTATTTTAATAAAAATTCCCCTTTAGAAAACCACCCCTCTTCTTCTTTCAGTCCAGAGGTTTTATTTGTCATTGACCTCTGCCTAGTAAATCAGAGTTAAGACATTGATTCATTTAGAGATTGATGCGTGACCTACATTTGACCAAGTAAGAATCACACCCATAATTTTTGCATTCATTAGTTGTCAGAACATAAGGATTTTCTCAGGGCTTGTTATTTAGGAGGGTGTAAGTCTACAGGGACCATTGCTCATGTGTACCACCATGTGGGGAGGGCTTGCCTGAGAATGAAGTCAGTTAGAGCAGACACAGAAGGAAGTGTTTTGATGACGTTTTAAGTACCCATGTCTACCTATGCCTGAAGCCAGTAACACCTCTATATGCCATAGGTAAATTACCCAATAAAATTCAAACTTGATAGATACTTCACACTAATACAGTAAATGCTACTTAAGTAACATTTGCATATTACCTGGGACCTTCTAGAGGCATCTTCTTATGCATATTAATGGTGGGAGGTTTCTACACACAGCAACCATTCAAAAAGCACTGGTAAATCAACTATACTCCAATAAAAATTTTTTTAAAGGCGCAAAAAGCATTTGTCAATCACATCATCAATCATCAGCTATGGGCCTGCTCTATATGAAATACTGCTCTTGGCCTGGGGATATAGATAAATAACAGAGCCCTTCAAGAAGTCCAGTGGTAAAGACAGGCACAAAGCAATCAATTACAATGTCACATGATAAGATAATATGAAGTTTAGTCACAGTTTTTTTTTTTTTTTTCTTTAGACAAAGAAAGGAGAGATCATATTTCTGGGGGAGGAGAAGGAAAGCTTCCTGGAAGAGACCATATCTCTAACAATGGAAAATGAAGCAAGAGTTCACAAGACAGGAAAATAGTGTTAGAGCTTTCCAAAGACAGAATCAGCTTGTTCTTTAGGCAAGGCATAACTAATAGTGTGTTCAAGGAAGAGCAGGTTTTTCTGTAGTAGAAAAGCAAAGCATGGATGGCAAGATTGGTCTGAAATTCATCTGAGAACCATACTGAGATTCAATGATAAATGTGTTTAGCTGTACCAATCAGTTTTGCCCTGTAAAAAATAGGAGGCCAGAAAAAGAAAACATTTTTTAAAAAGAACCAAATTGCTCAGGTTTGAATTTTGGAAGATGCATCTGGTTGTAAGAGGGGATATTTGATATTGTGTGGGGCAGAAATAGAATAGAGATAGGGATGGAAACATGAATGTTACTATAATAGACTAAGAGAGATGGTAGGGCAGACCGAAGGCAGTTGTAGTTGGGATGAGAGGAAGGGGTAAGAGAAGGAAGAAGAGGGATAAGAAAAGATGACACAATGCTTGATGAACAACTGGGGAGACGTAATTTTACCTTCTTAACTCTCATTGCAAATGCAGATCACTGTGCTAGGAAGTAGAGGATGTCTAGGTGAACTTGACCCAGATACATCCAAGTGGTAGAAACTTCAGTGGCAGGCATTACTTTTGGAATCACCTACATTTTGGGGATCCCGCATCCATTGTAAGCAGAAGTCTTTCCAGCAAGCACTGGCCAGCTACATTTCTTTCACTGAAATAACATACCCAGAGCCCATCTAGCAGCCAGACTCCACTGAGGTTTTCAGAATGCAATTAACATCATCCTCAGTCAACATACACCTGTTACGTGCAAAATACTGGATCAGACTGGCATCCTAAGCATTTTGGAGTTCTTACAACTATCCTATGAGATGGGCAGTTATCATTATCTCCATTTTCCAAATGAGGAAAATAAGGCTTGGAATAAGTGCACATTCTGTTGTTTTTTTGTTTTCTTCTGTTTAAATCATCTTGCATGTATACATTAGACTCATTTTTTAAAAATCTTGAATATGTTTCCACACCCTTATATAATATTTGTAACAGGATTATCAGGCTCAAATAATATTCAGTCAAATGTCTGTAACATCATTTATTCTGGAGATATTTAAGTCACTCCTTTTTTTTTTTTTTCCTGGTATTGTGAATATTGCTATGATAAACATCCTTATTTACAGAAGAACAGATCTCTGGTTATCTTCTGCAATGAATTCCTAGAATTAGATTTACTAGCATGAACATTCTTAGTCATAACGTCTTTTTCCAAATTTTGGAAAGGGTTTCTAAAAATAGTGATATTGTGGATTATCAGAGTTTTAAAACAAGGTTTGGAGGAAGAGTTGCTTGATTAATGAAGGAAAAGCTAGTAATACAGTCAATTACATTTCTTACTAATTCAATTGGCCTTTTCTCCCCATCATCACCTAATCATAATGCTGTCTTAGACAAGCGAATCCTATTCAAGAAACAGAAAAATCCAAGGCCATAAATCACTTATTACTAATTTATCACTTACTCTTTTTTCCTTATGCAGTGAATATTTATTTTAATGTATTTTACTTACTGACAATATATGTTTTAACTGTGAATGTTTGATAGATTTGTAAATCATTTTTAGCAAGAAAATCACATAGCAATAGAAACAATCTCAAAATGTTCTCTCCATAGCATAAGCTACTTTCAAAAATGTTAATTCTATTTCTTCATGAATAGATTATATACTTAGAATGAGGTATATCACAGATTTAAGGGATGATGATTTGTCTTTAAAATCATTTTCTTAAAAAGTTGAACTCACAGAAACAGAGTAAAAAAGTGGTTGCCAGGGGTTAGGGGTGGAGGAAATAGAGAGAGGTTGGTAAAAGGGTACATTTCATTTGTAAGAAGAATAAGGTCTGAGTCTGATGTATAGCATAGTGACTTTGTTTATAATACTATATTGTATAATTGACACTTGAAATTTGCTAAGAGGGTAGAGCGTAAATGTTCTCACACACACAAAATAGTAAATATGTGAGATGATGGATGTGTTAATTTGATGGGGGGAAGTTCTTTCACATTGTGTAAGTATATCAAGTCACCATGTTGTGCACTTTAAATATCTTATAAAATACAATTATAATTGTATTGGTCAACTTGATAAAGCTGGAAAAAATAAAGTAAATCTAAAGTATTTTGTCAAAGATATCTATGAGTATATAATGAAGATCTTTAACAGAAGAAAAAAATTAGTAAAAATGTACAAATTAAATAAATAAATAAAATCCTAGTCTTTTTTTTTTTTTTTTTTTTTGCGGTACACGGGCCTCTCACCGCTGCGGCCCCTCCCGCCGCAGAGCACAGGCTCCGGACGCACAGGCCCAGCGGCCATGGCTCACACACCCAGCCGCTCCGCCGCATGTGGGATTCTCCCGGACCGGGGCATGAACACGCGCCCCCCGCATCGGCAGGCGGACTCCCAACCACTGCGCCACCAGGGAAGCCCCAATCCTAGTCTTTAGTTACAACTTCAAATGTCTTTATAGTTAATTGGCATTTTTTCTCATTTCCAGGCTTTTAAATTTATTTTATAATTACTCTTCATCACTTCACCTTGAGTTGTTTTAATAAGGTTTCTATTTGGAATGATTTGAATTTACAGAAAATTTGCAGAGGTAGTACAGACTCTTCATGTCATATCCTTTACCCAGTTTCTCTTAATGTTAATTGTGTGCACAACCATTTATCAAAACTAAGAAATTAACATTGATACAATACTCTTAATCAAGCTATACACTTTATTTGGATTTCACCAGTTTTTCCACTGAAATCCTTTTTTCTGTTTCAGAATTCAATTACTATAGAATCCAAATACTACATTGCGTTTAGTCTATCTTTTGGTTTGTCAAATTCTTCATTGATCTTACTAGAGTGTTATTATGCTAATTTGAAATGTGGCTGATGAAGGCTTATCCTCAGAGTAGCAGTTTCTTCTCTTGTCCTAAAATCTACTTCTGGTTGTCTTATTAGTATTATCTTCAATCAGTATTCTCCTTTCAGGAATTTTAAAAATCCACTTCTTTTTAAATGGGTTAATTTAGTCAAACCCAGGTTAAATAATCCATAAATCTACTTAACTCAGCCATGCTAAACTTCAGGACTTCACAACACAATGGCAGTAGAATAATTGCCAATCTTGTTAAGTTATGGAATTCTCACTCTTTCACAGGATACATTGAACATTGTTCAGGACTTGGGACCCTCTGAAAGATGGAGAAACTAATAGCACCAGCTTCAATCAATGTGTGAGTATCAGGAAAAAAATTTTTTCTCACTTTTTGATAAATGGATATAAATTCTATTTAAATACAAGCATACCTTGGAGATATTGCGGGTTCAGTTCCAGACCAGTGCAATAAAGCAAATATCACAGTAAAAGGAGGCATACAAACTCTTTTGGTTTCTCAGTATATATAAAAGTTATGTTTACACTATACTGTTATGTTTACACTATGTATAGTGTAAGTGTGCAGTAGCATTTTGTCTAAAAAATCCTAATCATCATCTGAGCAAGTTATAGCAGGAACATCAAAGATCACTGATCACAAATCACTGTCACAAATACAATAATAATAATGAAAAATTTGAAATATTGTGAGAACTTCTAGAATGTGACACAGAGAAACGAAGTGAGCAGATGCTATTGGAAAAATGGTGCTGATGATAGACTTGCTCAATGCAAGGTTGCCACAAAACTTCAATTTGTAAAAAGCACAGTATTTGCAACACGCAATAAAGTGAAATGCAATAAAACGAGGTATGCCTGTATATGAATATTAAAATAGGTTTCAGTATTTTCTTCCCATATGGCCATAGATATGCTTGGCCCACTGAAGGGATTCTGCCCCCATAGGAGGCTTCCCGGCTTCTGCAGGCTTTAACAATGCTGGGAGGAAGTAATAGTGCCACTGGGGCTGGTACAGCCCCACCCATAGCCTTCCTTTCTAGTCCTCACTGATCAGGAATGCATCCTTATTAAACCAGGCTCAGAAGCTCAATGTGTCTGCTCTGAGTCACTGAAAACGCTCCTGAAATATGACATCTGCAGTGTTAGGGAGAGCAGAACTTTGTTGTGTGGCATTTAAACTTTCAGCAGGATCACAGAATGTCTGTTATTTCAAGTTGGACTTGATTATTTTTTTTTAACCGCCAGACTTTCAGACCATACAATACCAGCTTTCTTCAAATGTAACTCTTAAGTTCCTTTTATGGTAAAGTTTAATACTGTGAACATATGGAAGGTTTGAACGTCTGCCAAATGTTTTAAAAGACAAGGTTATAAATACCCCGGCAGCAAGCTTTGTTCCTTAATGTATGGCTCTGTTACTCGGAGTCAACGTGGAAGATAAATCAGAACATAGAGCTGGCTTGGGCATTAACTTGATATTTCTGGCAAGTATTCATAGTATCTCATTCGAGAGAGAGAAAGAGAAGTGGTTGTTCTGAGGTAACATTAACAGAATGCAAAAAAAAAAAAGAACGGAATTACAGCTTAACTAAAACATCTAAAATGTGAATACACAGTCCAATTCTCTCACCAGAAAGTTGAAGCATGAAAAGTCATCATAAAGCCCATAGGACTGGAGATTATACTCTTTGCCTCATTCCTCTAGATTTGGAAGAGATACCTCTTAATTTCCTGGGTAATGGATCTCCCCATCCCACCTCAAGCTCAGTTCTTCACTAATCCCTAGGGCACTATTCTCAAGTGTCCCTCTGCCCAAAGTTAGGCTCGTTCCCGACTGATTCAGCTCAGGACCCATCACGATCATTTCTCTGATTCTGCTCTTTCCCTAGAAACAGGGATTGGCTGACCTGCCCTTGCTCTCCACAGCTTCTGACCCAGCTGGAGCCATTTGTGGCTGGGCTGACAGTCAAAAGGGACTTCCTCAACATAGGATGCACTGTTTCAAGGCTGGGCCTAACACGTCTTTGAGATGAGGCTTCCTGGCTGAATAAACCTCAGCATGGCATAAGGAAGGCTCTTTGCCTGAACTTTTCAGGTCACTAGGATAATGTTTACTGACTCATGTCCTCCTCACAGTAAGTGCACTTAGTATCCTGAATGGCTTAATGTAGCTTCCAGTGATTCCAGAAACGGCCTGGACTGAGCTCATTTATGTGGCAGGATGTGATTAAGGGCAGAAAGCTAAAAAAGATATCAAGAGAACTAAGACTAAGAACTAGGACTATTTTTTCCACTTCCTGGATAAGAATTTTTTGTTCTTTTTCACATACCATCTAAACCTGAACTTCCACATCTCTAAAATGGGAATAATAGCAAACCTGACTTACTTAGAATATTGATGAGACACATATGACATAGGGCATGAGGAAGCTCATAAGAGCCTGAAAAGTGCTTTTGCTTTTTTTATTGATGAGTTGGGGTTTGCTGGTATAACAAAGAACCTTCCACTCAAAATGGATTACAAACACAGTTTGAACTCTCACACATGATACATGTTGTCTGTGGGTTTCTTGCCACTCTGCTCCACTTGGACACTTTCTGCTTCACTCCAGGATTCAGGGTAACCCCCTATCTGGGGATTGTTTTCGGTAGTGTAGGGGAAAAACGATAGTAGAACCCTATGGTGGTTCTGGAACCTTCTGCTCCAATGTGTCATGTGTCAAACCTGCTCATATTTCATTAGCCAAAGCAAGTCATATTAATAGTCCTGACCTCAGTTGGTGGAAAAGTATACATATCTCATGGGAAAACAAAACAAAACCTGTCAAAGTTCTCTCTTCTCTGCCTTACTTGTAGCCCTTGGACAACTATTATGAAGTAGCCTAGAAAGAAGGAACTCATCTGAAATTAAATAGACAGGGAGGGAATAGAGGATGAAAGATTTTATGGAGACAGTTAGAGGGGGAAAAAGGCAATAAGGAAGGAAAAGCAAAAAAAAAAAAAAGAACAAAACATCATACACAACACTTCTGTCCCAGAATTTGCAAAGGAGATGTTGTAACTCATAGTGCAAATTAGAGCTGAATTCTTAGTGAAAACCAGGGTTCACACACACTGTTACGTCAATGACAGTGACAACTTACATTAGACTCTGGGTCTCAGAGCCTTGGTTACTTGGCTATAAAATGAGAATAATGAAGACAAGTGCATCTCATAAGTTTCAATGAGATAAATAGATATGAAAGTGTGAGTCATAGAACTATCAGGCAGAAATAAATAAAGCAACATTTTGGGGGAGGTTGTCTATTTGCTTTTGCTTACTCTAACAATAATCATGATAGAAGGACCCAGTAACAATTAATCACTCTCTCCTTCCACCTACCTAGCCATCAGCCACCAAGTCATCCACACACATATCCAACCTATATTTCCCTACATCAACGATTTAGAAAATTTAGCGTTCCATAAAGAAAACAAAAGCGTTTGCTGAAGATAGCTGGAAAGTCCCATAGTCATATGCCTAATTACATACGTCTAATTGTGAACAATATTCAATATATGCACATTTCCATCTGCAGAGTTGATGAGAGGAGGAAAACTCAGAAAACTGGTTGCACAAAGCTTGGAGTAGTCCCTTTCCCTGAATACACTCCCTGTTTGGTATGCCCGAGGCCTCACTCAGGACTCATGTCTGTTCCCTCTGCCTGGAAAACTCCTCCTCTGTGGGTCAGCACAACCAGCTTCCCACATCCTTCAGATCTCTGCTCGGGAGCTACCTCATTAGAGATGCTTTCTTGACCATTTTATACAAAATAACAATCCGGCAGCATGAGAGAGAGAGAGAGTCTTACAAAAGGACAGAGACATTTTGTTGTTGTTGTTCACTGATCTAACTCTTAGTGTAAATAGTGTCTGGCACAGCGGAGGCACATATGAAAATGCTTTGAATGAAGCCAGTTGTGTTTTGTGCAGTCTCTGGTTCCAGTCAACCCAGATAACCAGCTCACTTAATTAAGACTGAACCTTCAGGATCACCTTAAGCCATACAGTCATTCATCTCTACCTGGTTTGCCTTAACTTTCCACTAGGATGTTGGGCAGCTATCAAAACTTTCTTTTATAGGCCATTTGGTACATGAAATCACCAAATTTACATCCATAAAAAAATGCACTGCAGGAGTGTCCAAGCAATAAACCTGACCAAGGAGGTGAAAGACTTAGATGCTGAGAACTATAAAACATTAATAAAGGAAATTAAAGAAGATTCAAAGAAATGGAAAAATATCCCATGCTCCTGGATTGGAAGAATTATTATTGTTAAAATGGCAATACTACCCAAAGCAATTTACAGACTTAATGCAATCCCTATCAAATTACCCATGACATTTTTCACAAAACTAGAGCAAATAATCCATAAATTTATATGGAACCATAAAAGACCCAGAATTGCCAAAGCAGTCCTCAGGGGGGAAAACAAATGAAGCAGGAAGCATAACTCTCCCAGACTTCAGACAATACTACAAAGTTACAGTAATCAAAACAGTGTGGTGTGGCCTTCCCTGGTGGCGCAGTGGTTGAGAGTCCGCCTGCCGATGCAGGGGATACGGGTTCATGCCCTGGTACGGGAAGATCCCACATGCCACGGAGCGGCTGGGCCCGTGAGCCATGGCCACTGAGCCTGCGCGTCCGGAGCCTGTGCTCCACAACAGGAGAGGCCACAACAGTGAGAGGCCCACGTACCGCAAAAAAAAAAACAAAAACAAGAACAGTGTGGTGTTGGTACAAAAACAGACATACAGATCAATGGAACAGAATAGAGAGCCCAGAAATAAATCCACACACCTATGGTCAATTAATCTTTAACAAAGGAGGCAAGAATATAAAGTGGGAAAAAGTCTCTTCAGCAGGTGGTGCTGGGAAAGTTGGACAGCTGCATGTAAGTCAATGAAGTTAGAACACACACCATGCACAAAATAAACTCAGAATGGCTTAAAGACTTAAATGTAAGACATGGCACCATAAAACTCCTAAAGAGAGCATAGGCAAAACATTCTCTGACATAAATTGAACAAGGTTTTCTTAGGTCAGTCTCCCGAGGCAATAGAAATAAAAACAAAAATAAAAAATGGGGGGACTTAATCAAACTTACAAGCTTTTGTACAACAAAGGAAACCATTAAAAAAAAATACAACCTATGGAATGGGAGAAAATATTTGCAAATGATGTGACTGACAAGGGCTTAATCTCCAAAATATACAAACAGCTCATACAATCAACAACAAGAAAAAACAAACAACCCAATCAAAAAATGAGCAGAAGATCTTAACAGAAATTTCTCCAAAGAAGACATACAGATGGCCAATAGGCACATGAAAAGATTCTCAACACCACTAATTATTAGAGAAATGCAAATCAAAACTACAATGAGGTACCACCTCACACTGGTCAGAATGGCCATCATTAAAAAGTCTACAAACGACAAATGCTGGAGAGGGTGTGGAGAAAAGGGAACTCTCCTACACTGTTGATGGGAATGTAAGTTGATGAAGCCATTATAGAAAACAGTATGTAGGCTCCTCAGAAAACTAAAAATAAAATTACCATATGATCCAGCAATCCCACTCCTGGGTATATACCTGGACAAAACTATAATTCAAAAGATACATGTACCCCTATGTTCATAGCAGCACAATAGCCAAAACATGTAAACAACCTGAATGTCCATCGACAGATGACTGGATAAAGAAGATGTGCTATACATATACAATAGAATACTACTCAGCCATTAAAAAGAACTAAATAATGCCATTTGCAGCAACATGGATGCAACTAGAGATTATCATACTAAGTGAAGTAAGTCAGAAAGAGAAAGACAAATACCATATGATATCATTTATATGTGGAATGTAAAATATGACACAAATGAACCTCTCTACAGAAACAGAAACAGCCTCACAGACATAGAGATCAGACGTGTGGTTGCCAAGGGGGAGGGGAGGAGAGGGATGGGCTTCCCAGTCTGGGGTTGGCAGGTGCAAACTATTGCATTCAGCATGGATAAACAACAGGTCCTACTGCATAGCACAGGGAACTCTATCCAATCTCCTGGGATAAACCATAATGGAAAAGAATATTTTAAAAAAAGAATGTCTCTATGTGTGTAACTGAGTCACTTTGCTGTACAGCAGAGATTGGCACAGCACTGTAAATCAACTACACTTCAATAAAAAATAAAATAAGTTAAAATGCGATGCAGTCCCTCCCCAAACACAACTTCTATTTGAATAAAATTCTAGCATAAGAAAACCAGAGTTTGGGCATATAAAAGTATAGAAAATTAGAAAGTTCAATGAATTTTAGCTTTGAAAGCCTCAGTGGGAGATAAAAAGGGAAAGTGATGTGATATCAGAACTCCATCAGCTGGCACATAAAGCCAGGAATGAATTAATGTTTGAATGGAGAACCATATCCCAAAATGCTTTTTAGTGGATATATTACCTGTGACAACACAAGATATATTTAGGTATATTTAATTGGGGCCAAGGAGAAAGAAGGTCTTAAAAGTCTTCAATGAGCATAGGACAGAAGAAAGAAATTTATAGTATAGCATTAAATGTTATTATTAATCCAATGTTTGTAAAATGTATATATAATGTATTTATTTAAACCATTTCACCTCAACTTAGTTTATTTGGTTTTCCTGTTATGTTTTAAGTTCTGATACTTATTCTCTCAGAGTTGTGAAGAGCCTCTTGACTGGGGTGTTACTACTATAAGTCAAAGTTGCAGGAGCACAGCCCAGCACTCGGGTTTTGCTTACCCACATGAGCTCAAGTTCTGACAATCTGTTGCTTGATATCTGAATGCTTCTCAACAAGTCATTTCACCATTCTGTGCCTCTGCTTTCTCATCTACAACATGGTGATGACAGTAAATAGTTCTAATGCATGTGATAATGAAATAATTAAATGAATTAAACTTAGTTGCTTAGTACCTGGCACTGAGTTTGGTATTATTTTTTATTAATAATAGTAGTATATAGTAATGCTTTTTCTATTGAAAATCATTGAAGTCTGTATTAATTGGAATTTTTGGTTGTAAGCAATGGAAACAGAAGTTAAGCTTAAACAAGAGAGGTGGTTATTGGCTTCCATAATCGGGGAAGGTTGTAGGTATATATGAATTGAGTCACAGGAGATGCAAAGATGCTGTCATGCTCATCATGATCTTCATCACTCTCACCATCCTCTCATGGTATTTTCCTCTCCCTCCTTTTCTCTCTCTCCCACTCCTTCTTCTCCCTCTCTCCCCTCCCAATTCCCTTCCTGCATTACTTTTCTCTCTGTATCTCCACTTCTGTTTACCTATCAGTCTGATTCTCTCCTGTTTCACATATGGTTTCTTCCTAGAGCTGGGAAAGTGGTTCTTGCTAGCAATGAAACCATATCCTCAAGTTTATAATGCAGAAGGAAAAGAAACCCTTGTATCCCCATAGAGGTTCCTAATTTCATGAAAGAAGCTGCCTGAGTCCAATGTTCACCATTTGTATACAACTCTGTGGACAGGCAAATGATGTAAGACAACGGGCTTCTGAGAAGCAACATGCAAGGTAATCCCTGGACAAACAAATGGGGTGATCAGGCACAGCTCTCAATGGAACGGGACAGACACAACAACAGAAACCCCCGAAAGCACCTACGATATGCAGCTGTTTTTACTACTATGCTCCCTATGACCAATAAGAATGTCTACCCCTAACAATCTTTAATGACTTAGGAGCAGCAACTGTCCATCTCTCCTACACTAATCAATTAATATGAGCCTCCCATCCCAAATCCTCAGATATCTCAGGCTTTGAAGAACCCCAGATTACATTTGTCACCACAAAGTTAGGAAGAGCCTGGGATACACTTTGTACTGCTGTTTCATTGTCGGCATGACCCCTATAGAGCATTACTCCTTAAGACTAATAGAATATAGAATATCACTTCAGTTTTGATTTTTTTTTTCATTTCCCTCTGCCTTGGCCACCACTGGAATTTCAAAAACTTAACTGTTACAATTTTCTATCTACATTAAAAAATTAAATGCAAAGTAAGTTAGGTTAGAGTACAAGTGTTATGGTGAGAATGTTATTTTTAAAATGCATCAGTGGCTCCCACACAGTGGGGCCTTAATAAATGTTTAATAATGGCTATATTAGTTTGCTTCCTATAATTGTTTCTGCCATTAAAATGCACTTCTATCTTCTGGAGGAAAATGGCAAGTGAGAAGTGTTAAAACAATATGCCATTAAGATGGTAAAAAGGACATTTTTTTTCTAGCCAGAACAAATAGCTCAGGGATTTGTACTTTTTATTTTCTTATTTAATCACACACAAGTTGCGTATGTAGAGACTGAAGGATTCATCCAGTGGCATCCAACACTTCTGTCTCTCCTAGTGTTGCGATTTTGGAATAATCCATGAGGAAATCAGTTCACCAAGCACTTTCAGAGTGCCCCCAGTGAACAAATAAAGGTGTCAGGCGATGTGGGCAACACAGAGATGAAAGTGTTGAAAGTTCCTGAGAGTCGGGAAGGAAAGATTTTTGTTGAATGTAAAGCAGGTTATAAAATTTTCTGATGTGATTAGTGTGTGTGTGTGTGTGTGTGTGTGTTGCTTTTATAAAGACTCACATTCATACAACATACATAAACCATGTTTTTAGAGACACACTAGCAAGCATCCATTCAAATTAATTAATGCTCCATTCTAAACTTGATCACTTGGTAAGAACAACAAATTCTTATACAGTGTATTAGATAACCCATTAAATTCCTCATTCCAAAATATCGTGTCACTGTACGTGATACTGTACTTTTGTACTAACCTGCATAGACAAGTAGTCAGCTAGCTTCTCTTTTTCTGGTTCCTATTTTTTTAAATAGCAACATAACTGACATTCTGAAAAACAGTAAGCACTAGGAATTATGAATGACCAAAGACACAAGGAAAACCGGACAGATCTATCACATCATATCAAGCATTATTTACTACCACCTCTTCTTGCAGGTTTGTTTGTTTCCGCCCCCCCCACCCACTAATCACAGATGTGTGATGTACCCTTCTGTTTCATTTTATTTTATTGCAATCCCTAGAGAAACACACTCCTCACTTTACTGGCAATTAAACTTTCTGAGATACTATGCAGAAGATATGAAAACAGACCTGACCTTCCAATAGGGAAGATCCTTTGTTTGAAATATTTCATGTGTTTGAAGAACCCTAAATAGTTCTTTGTATCTGGTCACATAGATGTATATGTAGATATCTGAGGCAAGAATGACAGCTAGCAGCTGGGGTCAGGGTTTTTCCACACATCATTTCATAATGTTAGCTATAGGTAAACAATGGAAGGTTCTAAGCATTGATCTGATCCAATATGTGTCTTAGAAATATCACTCTGGTGATTAACCAGTGGACAAGATGGATTAGATAAGATTGCTTACAGGGTAGAAAGAATGAATGTAGAAAGCTCAGTATAGAGAAATTTTGCAAAAGCCCACACCAGACAGTAGTAGAGAAGACAGGGGATTTGAAATTTATCAAGGAGCAAACACTATTGGGAAGCTCATTGAAACCACAGTGTTCATAGGAAACCAGGCCACCCTCATTCTTATTAATGGCAAAATATGCGACCTGACCATAGGTTAAAAAAAAAAAAAGGAAGGGATGAAGATTCTGCCTTATTGTTCAAAAAATATTTGATTATTGTCCTAAATAGAACTACCACTTTAGGCTGGGGGTTGTGTAAGTTACCTATATATTACACTTATAGTCAAAAAGCCAGAACTTAACTTTGAGCAATAGTTATGATGCTATAGCCAAAACTTTAGGTGGTATAACTGTTATAGTGTTTTACATGGGTTTACATGTTTAATCTTTGCAACAAGTTTTTGAGGTGAATACTATTATTAGCATTAATATTAGGGATAAAACCAACTAATTTCACATAAAAAATCTTGCATCAAAAAAATAGTTGTGAAGGGATAATTTATCATTGTAAACTCAGACTTAGGATATGACTGAAAATGAGTTTGCTAACCTTAGGAGATGTGAGAGTAGAGGGGGAAAAAAGTGAGGAAGGGTGGGTGTTAATTTTATTTCTACTTCAAACTTCCAATTTGAAAATAGTGATTCAAGAATTTGGGACCTTGGGTTTCTGATATGAGAAATTAAGAAATTATGCAAAATACTCTTTAAGATCATTTTTATTTTAACAATCCTATCATTTTTTTCTTCCAAATAACAAGTTATTTATGGAATAGTTTCTTGTTATTAATATTTATAATAATTGATCAATGATTCTTTAGTTTATAAACACCATATAAAGCATTTGGGAGGACTAAATGCTACATTTAATTGAATAAGTTTTCATGAAGAGCTGTTTTTACATATTATTTAAATCTTATATCCATAATATATGTGATCATTGAAAGCTGGTTGTTTACAAAACCATACAAAGAGCATAGCAAACTCAAGAGACAAAAGGGTGAAGACTATAATTTAATGAAATGCTATTTGCTAACACAGGCTAGTCATTTGTGAAGCTCCGCACGTCTCTATTAATTTCACACCGCCCTGATTATGTGCAGCACTTTGTTCCACTGAACCAAAATTTAGCCTCAGGATTCTTCTCAACACAAGGCTTTAGTAGCCATTACTAATGAGGTAGAGGTTTGCCACATAAGATGAAACTTCATTTCCATCTCATGGGTACAATATCTATCCCGTTGAAAATGAAACAAACATGCTTCCATACAGGTGTCTCACTTAGGTACATCTGAAACTGTAAATGTTTCTGCAAACTTTTAAGAAGAACAGCTGCCCCACACTATGAAGAAGTGCTTAGAAAATTGAGTATTTTCTTCAATTCTCTCTCCACATATAACTCTCTTAAGAGCCTTTATCCTGACTCTGTTAAAAGATAAAAACCTGAGAAAACTCTCTGCTGAGAACATCTCATTCAGAGGCTGAATATCTATTTATAGGCTGGGGGAAATAATAATAATAATGTTACCTAGGCAGTAAGTGTTAGATTAAAAAAGGAAGCCAGTGTTCGCTTGTGTTAATGGGTCAACAGACAGACTTTAGGACCCACCATCTGGGCCTGCTGCTTCTCACACAGGCCCCATGACGCATTGGAAAGTCAGGAAAAGAGGCATCACACCTTTATTTGTCTCTGAGCTCAGAGGAGGTGGTGTTGGGCCTGAAAAGAGCTTGGAAAGTACAGCCAGGTAAATAAGGACTCATAAATTAGTTACGATGCTTGTTACTAGCTCTTGGGGATTATATAGAGGTGCTCCCCAAGCCAGCAAATAAATTAAATGAGCTGGTGTTCTAAGAAGGAAGCTAAACATGCCTCTCTGAAGGGATCATGGTGTCCTGAAGCTCCCTGGACACCATGACTTGATAGTAAAGTTGATAGGAATAACTTATCCAGAGTCAGAACACGTCCATCCAAAAGGTGGGAGGAAGTGGTCTGCCATGGAGACCTAGTAAAGGAGAGTCACAGAAACACATGCTGGCAATGTGTAAAAATGTCTGTGTAAAGGCATCTAGATGAGGAGAAGCCTTAATTGGTGACTGTTTTTTTAAGATAGGAGAGACGGGGGGTGGAACAGCAATTCTAGAATTCAGTGGCCTTCTTCAAATACATTCAGATAACATCTTTCAAGGAAATGGGAATGTCCCTAAATCACTAAACTATCTTTTTTCTTAAAGTCCAACCTTTATATTTCAAAGCAGGAACTTTGAAACTAAAACATCTAATCATGAATAAAAGGCTACGTCTCGAAGAATTGCCCCGACTGGATTGCTCTAGCAGTAAGAACAAATTCTTTTCATCAATACTGCTGTCTAAAAGCCAGCATTTTATGCTGAGGAGGGCAGGAGCACTTTAAATCCCAGGAGAAACTTTTCTGATTTTAATTTTTAATTAAATCGTTTCTTGCCAGCAACAAAGTAGTTTAGGGAAAGGTCATCCACAAAAAAAAAAAAAAAAAAAAATCATGATTTTAAGTGGAGCCAAGAGAATGAGAATAGAAAGTGTTTAAAATCTTCTCTAATCTCCCACAATACTTTTAGAGACTTAGGCAATGTTTAGTTGAAGGGAATCAGCATTTATCAAGTGCCTACTGTGTCCCAAACTCTGTGCCAGGGGTTTAACTGGCTACTGTCTCAGAACACCCATGAGGTTTGATGAGGTTTGATCCTAACTATCCTGATTTTTCAGGTGAGGGAACTAAATTTGGGTGGCTTTAAGTAATGTGCCCCTGATTGTAGACCTGAACATGGGACGATCTAAGACTTAAACCTCAGGTTTCAGAATTCAGTACCCACTTTCTTAGGCATAATCCTTCTCAGTGAAGGAACACACAAAAGAAACTTGAACACAAACACTTAGTAATATGCACAGCCAGAATCTGATAGAAAGAAATTCAATTCCCTAAACAATTTCCTATAAAATATAACAATCAGTCCTGCCTCTTTTCTTAAATAGGAAACTACAATCCATTGGATTAATAATATTCTTCTTTTACTGATGCTTGAGGTATCTTTTTCTCAGTAAATTTATTATGTTTGAGCAGGTATGCATATGTGGGTGTATAATGTTTTCTTCTAAAACAAGAGGGCCTGATATTCTTCTTCTTAGATGCCCGTTTAAATTAGCCATGGGGGAAAAATTATGAAGTGATAAGTTCATGCATTCATGCATACATTCTTTTAATGTCAATAGTAGTGTGATCAGTTAACAAGGTTAACACTGGTAAAATGTTTGTTTTGATGTGAAACAGAATTACATCTCACTATTCTTTCGAAATGCAGAGAAACTTCACATTCCTATGGATGCCATTTTTAGGTTTCTAAGTACGTGGCAGCCAATCATCCATTTATAAAGGAAATTATTTTTTTTCTGGGGCAGAACTTTATTGTACACTAGAAACTTATCAATGAAATTCCAAAAGAAATTAAAATACTTACGGAACTTGGTCTGGATCATACTATGATCTTATGGATCATCATTGTCTACTCCAACAGGGTGCTCTGTGTGAACTGCTCTTATAAGCCAATCAGGATCACACTTATCCTTAGGAAACAGTAGCATGTTGATGCCTGTGATGCCTATAGTGCGTTCATATTTCTAGGAGTCCACTGTTTCATTAGTCTTCACAAAAACCCCAGGAACAGTGATAACTTTTCCTCTCCAGAGAAGAAAACAGAGGACCAAAGACTTACACTGACTGCCTAATTTGACTCTGATAGTCAGTGGAAGAGCTTTGACTTATGACATGCTCATCTTCTAAGTCTAGAGCCGCAACTTCATACCACAACTACCCACAAAGAGCTCCAGCAGTTTGATCACTTGACCTACTGCTGGATGACATTGCTGTATATCGCTTATTCATTTAATGAGCAAACGCGTAAGTGCCTGCTCTGTGCCCAGGACAGTGCCGGGCACTGGGAATACTGTATTTAGCAAGCACTGTCACAATCTGAAGGGGCAGGTGAATATTAAGCAACACGAAGCCTGATTAAAGAAATATGGTCAGGTGAGAAGCTGACCAAAAGTTCAGAGAAGACATGTCTAAGGAATAAATAAATACAATTTAGTGGGAATCTGAAGAATGAATAGGCATTAACCAGACAACATATATATACTGTGTATGGTTCAGCATGTTCTAGTCCAAAGAGGCAGGAGGAGCAAAGGCTCTGTGATATGAGTAATACGAGCTAAGGATGGAGAAGTGGGTGGGGGTCAGACTATAACAGGTCCTCTAAGCCATTGGGATTTACCATATCTCTAAAAAATCAGTGGGACGTGACTAAAGGGTTATAACAGCTTGGGCAGAGAAAGGGTGATGTAACTACATGGTAGACTGGCAACCTCAAGAAGACTTTACCTAGTTGGGATCTTCTGAAGGTAGCAAATGATATCTCCACTTTATCCTCAACTGAAATAAGCAATATCAGATCAAAAAAATCAAGCTTTTTTTTTTTTCTAACAAGGACTTAGTCTCATGTTACAAAAAGGCTGGGTAAGGCTGCAATACTTATTATCAGTCCCCAAATATTCAGGATATAAAAGATTGCATGTAATTTCAGGAGTGGAAATAATCTGAGAAAAGCTTGAGTCATAGCCCTTCCCCTTACTGGCAAGGAAACCAAGGGTCAGGGAGTGAGTTATCAGAATTCATGGAGCAAGTGAGAGTCTCTGGCTGCCTTAGCATTTTCCATTTCTAGGAAGATGTGAGCAAATTTCCAGGGGGATTAATCTCCCCTCTTCATTCTGCAGTATATGCAACCAAGATGATATGGTACCTTTAGATAACAAAGAGTAACAGCTCTCAGTTGACTGTCAAATATCCATTTCAGAAGCAGTGGGTAAATTAAATGTAGGAGGCACGTACACATTTATGTATTTTCCATATCAGAAAATGACCTTGTTAACTGTCATCTTCCCATTGAGGCATCTCCCTCAGCATAACATATATTAAATTTATGGCTACAAGGTATAAATATAGTCACTAGCCATTCATCCAGCCAGCATGTATTAATCACTGTGTGCACAGCACCATAATTCAATTAAATTCCGTTCATTTTTATAAGTATTTGAAAGGCAGCGAGAGGAAAGAACACCAGATGCAATTTTGAATCATGGTTTCAGGACTTCCCGAGTGTAATGTTAGGTGAAACATATAACTTCTGCAAGTCTCAGTTTCCTCATCAGGAAAAGGAGGATAATAAATAATGACCTCATTGTGTACAGAAACTAGTAAATGAAGTCATACTGCACCTAGTCCCTGGCACATAGTACTTAATACATGTTTCCTAAGTGCAGAGTGACTTAAAAACACTCTGGGATTTTTCACTTTTCTTTTGATGATTCTCTGTTTCTGCACAGATATTTTGGTATTTCTCTACTTGTGGACCTGCTTAAAACAGAACCCATCTATTCCTTGGGTGCAGCAAAATGAACCCATTACTATAAAACCGCCTCAAGGATTATGAAGTGGAATTGGAAGGCTGGGCTCTGTTTTGCCCGGTGTTGGAACACCATCCCAAGCAGGGAGGAAATACCACTCCTTTCTCGGGCACTGGAAGATTCTTCTAGACCCATTATATTTCCACCGGAAAATGAAATTGACTAGAAGCCTTTACTGAATTCTTTCCTTCCACACTGTGGTTTGGCCCATGAGTGAACTGCTAACTGGCCGCTCAGTGCCCTGGACTGTTCTGCGAACCCAGAACTCAGCTCAGCTGGGGAAGCAGCAATTTCTAATTACATTACTCTTGAGTGCCAAGGACAGAGTGGCAGAATTCATGAACTGCTGGGAGAACCATTTGTGTATCATATTTCTTTGACTATGTAGCTGTTTTCCCTATGTGTCAATTTCTAGTTAGAGTTTGGGATGTGCCTGACAGTGCTCACCTTCGAAATGGGGGAGATGGCTCATATTTGAAAACTGTGCTTGCCATTTGATCAAATAGACAACCTCTTTATGTGTTTAAATATGAAGAATTCTACTGCATCGTGGTACACACACACACACAAATATAAGTGTGCTGTCTACTTATACTGCACGTTTAAAAATATACAGATGGATATAAATAAAAAGACAAGGGGTTCAGAATCAGTTGAATCTGGAATTGATCCTAAACTCAATCTGTTGCCAGCTCTTGCCAGTCAGGTTGCCATGACTTTGAGCAAGTTACTTCACCTCTCTGAGCAGGGCCAGGATGAAGGTGGTGTCAAAGAGGCACCTAGGGTGTAAAATTTAAGGAGGCACACATGACCCTGAGAATCTACTTAAATTTTGCACCCCAGGAGTCTTGCTTGTCTCACCATCATGCTGACCCTGTCTTGGAGCTTCAGAGTCTTAAGAATCAAGACATTTAAAGCACCTACTGCTACTCAGCACAGACAGCAAGTAAATGGTGACCTTTAACCAGAAACATTCACATATATGGGAGCGAGTGTGCCGGTTGCAGCCAAAACCACATGCAGATATTGCGCGTGTCTCCCTTCCACGCTGGGGCAGGGTGGGTGTCCGTGACCACCCAGGGGTCCACCAGGAAGCAGCTACTGATGACATGGCAGGGATGTCGAGATCCAGATTAAATAGCAACACGTGGGGTTTCTGGAGCAGTCCTGGTAACCCAGGCCATGCACACTCCTCAGGGAGCCACCAAACGAAAGCAAAGGAATACCAGCGTAACGTTAGGAATACTTTTCCTGCTCATTTGAGTTAATTTTAGGGAACAAATAAAATACAAATAAAATAAAATAAAACAAAACCAACATTCTGCAACAGAGCCACTGTTCATTTCTGAGGTAGTTTTTTCCTCTATAATGCACACTTGTACATACTTTGGGTGGTGTTTCATATAAAGATTTCTTTTTTGTTTCACTTAAGATTGTGTCACGACTATTACTCCATGTCATTAAATGTTTTTACACTGTAATGGTTAGTGCCTGAAAAGAAGGCCATTTCATAGATGTAGCATGACTAACGAATTTTATGTTTTTGGGTTTTGAATACCTAATATTTTGATGAATATCTTGTCCTTATTTATCAGTCCACTTTTGTTTATGTATTAATATTTGTCAATGGAATTACTCATCAAATGTTATGAACATTTTTAAGGCTTCTGATGCATATTGGCAAATGTCTTTCCAAGAAAGTTGTACCAATTTACATTACCCACAGCTGGTGCTACAGTGTGTCACAAGAGGACATTTTCACTGTTCCATGCTTGGCAGTTGAGGGAACAGACCAGGTCTTAAGCTGTTTAACCAGGGACAAACCTTCTCCTACCTGTGATGGCTCTTCTCCACTCAGCTACCAGCCTGTTTTCTTAGCCACTCTACTTGTGTTCCATATCCATGGCTATAATGCCCATGGATCTGACCGAAAAGCAGGGCGTTCTTCATAGCTTTGCTTCCCCACTTTTCTGTAAAAGCAAACAACGGTATCAAAGAGTGAGTAGGCTGTGCTGGGCACAAAACAAGTGGGAAAGCACTGCATAAAATTGACCTTATGTGCAAAGGTACAGCTGGATAAAAGGACAAAAAGTTTCCAGGAATTAGTTAAATATATAAACAAACATTCAGCATCTCAAAGAGTGATGAGAAAAATGGCTGGAAAGGTTGATCTGAGTCCTTTATTTAAATTACTCTTTACTAAGCACAATGTATTTTACTTTTTAAATTCTTGTTGAAATCTTATGGGCAAGTGTTATTATTCTCATATTAGATGAGAAAATGTGTTCTAAGAAGTTCGGAGAAATTCAATTCCAGCTCCCCCATAACAATCAACTAGTGAACCACTAAGCTTGGATTCAAACCAGCCTGACCTCTATGATCATCCTCTTTGTCTCACAATGTACTTTGGCACCAGGCAAACTAATTTGGATAGTTGGACTTAGCAAGTCAATATTTTTAATCCTTCTGATCTTGACATTGTTTTGAAGTGGTTTAGCTGGTCCAACTCTCTCTGAAAACAATAACTGGTAACACAGTATTTATGCTCTTCCAGGCATTTTTCCAAGAACATTACTTCTAAGAAGTCATTTAAACCTCGAACATCCCCACAAGGTAGGTACCATTATTAGTCTCATCTTACAGTGAGGAGGCAGAGGCCCAAAAAGGTTAAGAAATTGGTCTGTAGCTGTGAAGTAATTGCATGTGGTAATTGAGTTTATCACCCAGATCTTCATAATTATGTCCTGCTTCAGAGGTGTTCCTGGCAACACCTTACGTCCCGTTGCGGACACAGTGGTAGAATCCACAAGAGCCACCTGGACTGCACTGGTAGCATAAAAGCAATAGGTGAAACACCATTGGCCGGTTGTTTTAGACCTCGGACTTATCAAAGGTTATCAAATAAGAATAAAAAGTCAGCTGCCTCTATATCACTTGCAACTAAAATATATTCGAAGTTACTGATCTTGGTGGTGCCTTACCATCTTTCCTGTGCTGGATTTCACAAGTCTGACCTTTAGACACATAACACTGCCTGCATCCCCATGCCCTACACCTGGCCCCTATTAGAGTGAGCACATGCTCAACATTAATTGCCTGAATAACTCCAACCGAAGAATGGCAGATGAATTTAAGCAGCGAACCATCCAACAAAGAAATTTTCATTAATATTCACAGAACTCAGAGTGCAGTAGAGCAAAGATTCAAACTGATGTTGGTTTTAACCTGGTGGTGAATACATTCCTACACTTCTTGGTGGGGTGCGGGGACAGATGGGGACAATTCTTTCATGCAACCAAAATATAGTGATTTCCCATGCTCTGGTGTGGACACAGCCAAGTTCCATCTGCAACATGACCTTCAGATTCAGGTTTTAATTCCTTTAGAGACCTGGGTATATCCACATGCTGCTGCAACATTTGAGTGGAAAGTAAAAAATATGGTGCTTGTTCCAGATATTTTTTTCCTTATTGAGCATATAGATGTTTCAATGTCTTCAAGTATTGGGCAGCAAATAGCAAAAGAAAAATCCAGGTGATAGATTACATTTTTCCCTTTACATCTACACATTTTTGTGGGGCATATGAAATGGTGTGCTGCAGGGATCTATTTCTGGTTTGAATGAATAAACTAACCCATGAGTGTTTTTCTATTTTCTCCAGCAAAATAGAAAATAGCCACACACCACACAATCTCAGGGCTTGATATTTTATCTCACCTTGCCATGAAAAAGCTAGGTATATTATTTGGCAGAAAGAATAGAGGTTATTTGTAGGGTGGGGAAGGGGAGGGACAGTGTTGTTTTTTCATGATATGTAGAAGATCTTTGGAAATATTTGAGAAAAGGAATAGATCATTTGGAAAGAACAAGGCTGAGGAGTCACACTGATTTTCCATTTACTAGCTATGTGATGTTGAGAAAATTGCAAAACCTCTCTGATCTTTGATTGGAGGTCAGAGAGAGCAAAATTCTCTCAATTGCTGTAAGGACTAATGAGATGGCATTTGTAAAGTCCCTAGGTAGCTTATATTGACACCTCATTTCATAACACTGTTCTAACCTCTTTATATAAATCAATTCACTTTAGCCACAAAGTAACCCTATGAGATAGGAACTGTCATTTTACAAATGAGGAAACAAAGCCTCAAAGAGGTCAAGATAGTTGTTTTGTAAATGACAGAATTGGAATTTGATCCCAGGCAACTTTACCTTGAAATCAATGTTTTTAACCATTATACCATACCACTTCTAATATATCATAAATGATTTATAAATGCCTGCCATTTTAGGATTATCTGTTGCAGAGTTAGCCAAGTTCTCTGAACAAGTTCTTCACAATCAGAATACTCATAGGTGTAATCCCTAATAGTGGCCCAAGAGGTTTCAGACTTGTGTTCCAAACATTTGATGTACCTCAAGCATGATTCACCTGAACATGAGGGAGAATACAGTATAGAAGTAGAGAACGTGGGCTTTGGAGTCTGGCTGTATTTAGGTCTAAAGCCCATTTTGCCACCTAGTAGATGAGTGGCCCAAGCTAAGCTAAGTAATGTAAGACATTGGGCCTTGGATACTCAACCAAGAGAGCACCACAGAGTGTGTGTTTTAATGATGTTGGGGATGGTGGGGGGCAATACTGGTATTTGAATGGGTGGGGGTCAGGGATGCAACACAAGAACTGTCCTGTACAATGAAAAATTATCGTGCATTCTATATGACTTTTGAAAGTCCACCAGGTAGTTAGGTAGATTAAAACCTCTTTATAATTATATGTACCTAGATTCAAGTCCATTTTACATATAAACATGTGGCTTTTATCTCATTGCTTTAAAATGCACTGAATTTTTCAGAAATACACCTTCTCTGTAAATTGGGGAAGACAGATTTTTAAAATCTTACCAAGTCAATTATACTTAAGTTAAAATAAAAATATTACAAAGGGTTATTAGTTACAGAAATACCCCTACTGGTGTGGTTTTTTGTTTTTGGGGTTTTTTTTGGCTGCATTGGGTCTTCGTTGCTGCGCGCGGGCTTTCTCTAGTGTGGCGAGTGGGGGCTGCTCTTCATTGAGGTGCGCGGGCTTCTCTCATTGCGGTGGCTTCTCGTTGCGGAGCATGGGCTCTAGGCACGTGGGCTCAGTAGTTGTGTCTCTCAGGCTCCAGAGCGCAGGCTCAGTAGCTGTAGCACACGGGCTTAGTTGCTCTGCAGCATGTGGGATCTTCCCAGACCAGGGGTCGAACCCATGTCTGCTGCATTGGCAGGTGGATTCTTAACCACTGTGCCACCAGGGAAGTCCCCCTACTGGTGTTTATACTGCCAGTAAAATATATCTGTTTCAGCCTGTATTTTTGGCTGTTCCATTTATGGTGATTTTATGTATGGATATAGGTATCTTACTACTTCATTATATCTTCTTTTAACGTCATGTCAGACATTATAACTTAATTATGGGGAATAGTTATTACTATTATCACAGTAGTACTTAACTTGTGCATAATAGTTATTACTTTATTGTAATCTATTATCTTTAATTTCTCTTCTGTATCACGATTAGGGCATTGCACTGATTTTATAAAAATTATGTATATAGATAATTTAGATTATTTATGAATTTCATTTCAGGATGATAAAGGGAATATAAAATATGTGTTATAAAAAGAGGCATTGGATCAATAGGATTTAGAATAACTACTGTCATCAGTGCTCCTGGGATTAGAAAGTCTACAGTGGCTAATGGGTTGAATGTTGGACCCTCGAATTGAATCCAAGGTCACAGAGCAAGAATTAGAACGTTTGTATTGTAGAAATGTTGACTGCATTAGAACTCTGACTCTGAGGAGGGTTTCCCCACACTAGTTTTTCTGGTAACCCATGAGCACATATAAAGAGCTTTGGGTTTGGGAAGGAAAGCTGAGGTTAACATGCAAAGTTTGAGTACCCTAATATGTCACTTCTATTGGTGGTTTTGTTTGTTCATAGCCCTAAATTAATTTCTTAAGTTTGTTCATTCAGCTTGGAGCTCTATGAAGGAAGAAGATAAAACACAGTAATTAGCTTATTGCCCTGTCATTATTGAAAGCCTGTGATGGCAGTCCCTAGAGGTATCTTCCCTTTGTGTAACACTCTTGGAAGAAAATGTTACTTTATACATAGCTTAATTTTGCTTGTTTTATGGAATGCCACATGATTCTGCCACCAAACTGTGGGTTAGGACAGGCAGCGGCACCCTCCCCGTAGCTTTAGATGAGTGAATTGAGTCTCTTAGCTTCACCACGATCACCATGGTTCAGAAAAATATCTCAGTAAATTTAAGCCATTGATTGACAAAGCAAATTCCATCAAAATCTGCAACGATCCTCCAACACATAGATGATAAAATTCAGATTCTCTAGAATGGCGCTTGAGCCCTGTCCTATGATTCCCCCATTGATTCAGCCTCATCTCCCATCCCATCTCCTCCAGGTCCAATCCAGCCACACAAACTATAGGAGATGCATTACCCAACATGACCTCCCATCTAAACTGTTTCCAACACTGGGTTTCCTAGACTACTCAATATTAAATTTACCCTCAATATTACCCTCAATATTAAAGACCCAGCTCAAATGAGAAGCATTCCTATTTCATCACCTTTCTTACCTTTCCCCTCCATATTCCAATGTCTCCCCACCATATCACTTGTTACTTTAGAGTGTCATTAGTGATGAGCCTATTTCTGTGGACCCGACCCAATCAAGTAGTTTTTCAAAGGAAAATATTTTTCATACTTATCTTGTATTTCTAGAGTCAAGAACAGAGTTTGGGACATTGCAGCTTGGTCCTATTCAGTGAAGAGAGTAACTGATGACTACCCACTACAGAGTGTTTCGCCTCCTTATATTTTAGAGTAAGGAGAGAGAAGTGATATTGAAGAACTGGGAGCAGTTAATCAGAGTTACTGGTAGAATCCTGTAAAAAGTGGTATTTCCTTAAAAAATATAGGCTGGTAAGTCAACCTGAGTTGGGGTAACAGTTTTTGAGTCTTGGGCAGAAGGCTTGAGTTGAGTCTTCTGGTGAGGCCATTGGTCTTTTACCAGTGGCTATGGTGCTAGAATGGCCCTCCCTCTTCCTGCTTAAGGCAACAAGGCAGCCAGAAGCGCTAAGAGGAGAGGAACTCTCTAATGCACAGCTGGCAAGAGGAGAAGTTGGTGCAGACTTTCTAGGGAGGAACTTGTACGTCTGTGTGTAGAAAATTTTATTAATAAAGATATTAGCATATTCCTTCTAGAATTATTGATATGAGAAACTACTGAAGAAATTAAATGTTTAAAAGTAGGGACTAATTCTAGTAAATTAAGTAATATCTACATGATGAAATATTGTGAACCATTAAACACTTATTCCAAATAATAATAATACCAACTGCATAGCTAGACAATTTTTCAACATTAGCTATTTTCATCCTATTATCAAGTTTAAGATATAGTCATTATCATCCCCAGTTTACAGACAGACAATCTACACTAAAAAAAAAAAAAAAAAAAAAAAAATGTAGTCTTGCTTAACATTACGTGATTAGGTAAAGCTGGGATTCAAACCAGAT
The DNA here is from genome assembly GCF_949774975.1 of Lagenorhynchus albirostris. Classification (NCBI taxonomy): domain Eukaryota; kingdom Metazoa; phylum Chordata; class Mammalia; order Artiodactyla; family Delphinidae; genus Lagenorhynchus; species Lagenorhynchus albirostris. The sequence goes on from NC_083113.1 coordinate 39,415,102, forward strand.
GTGCCAAATGAAAAAGTCCATATTCTTCCCACTTCACTGAATTGCTTGTAATACTTTCAGTGACATGGGAAAGACGTTCAGGCTACAGTGCTACATGACAAAGATGATTATAGATACAGGTGCTATGTTAAGACCATGAAGGAAAAATAGAAGAAAAAAAAAGAGGGAAATAATAAATTTGTGGTTTGGTTACACACCTTTTCTTTTCCTTGTATTTTTGTGTTCTTCCTAGTTGTTCTATAATGAGCAGGCATTACTTACATAATGCAAATATTAAAATAATATAGGACAAGGAAATATTCCAGTTTTATTGTAGATATCAAATAAGATGGCATTCGCTTATTTTCAGGCGGATCCTAGTGTTCCTACTGAGCAAAACTAGGCAAGAAAGAGACTTCACTACTGCTTGTTCCCAGCAAGTCCTGCTGCATTTATAACAGCATCACAGAACTAAATAAAGCAGCGTGGGTCAGGAGGGACAGGGTGGTCAAGGTGACAAATGATCCAATCTGGTTGAAGGTAGTAGCAACCAAGAAAAGCCATTAGGGGCTTCCCTGGTGGCACGGTGGTTGAGAGTCCGCCTGCCGATGCAGGGGAGACGGGTTCGTGCCCCGGTCCGGGAAGATCCCACATGCCGTGGAGCGGCTGGGCCCGTGAGCCATGGCTGCTGAGCCTGCGCGTCCAGAGCCTGTGCTCTGCAACGGGAGAGGCCACAGAGGTGAGAGGCCCGCGTACCACACACAAAAAAGAAAAGCCATTAGATTTGGTGATTAGAAGGATATTGGCAGCACATGCCAAAGTCGGTGGGGTATCAGGTCCAGAGCCAGACCACAGGGTGTGAAATAAGACAGAGAAATGAGGAAAATGTCAGCAGGTATATACCACTTTCAATCAATGGGTGAGTAATAGCATATCAATTGAAGTGTGCCCAAGTTTATATGAAGGTTGCCCATTGTGATTCAACAATCATTTTGAATTTCTCAACCGCAAATATTCATACACATTTGACAGGAGGTAGAAATTGGTGTCAGTTGTTTCTAAAGAAAGGTCTAAGACTGAGCCATTTTTGGATTGCCGTCTTAATACCCTGCTAATAGCTGGAATACAGTGAATTTTTCAGTCTTTCAGTGACCTCATCTTGAAAATGGGGTTGTCAATGCAATAGGAGACTTGGTGTGGATCAACTACTGATTTAAATCCTTGTGAACTAAACATTCTTGCTCCATGTAGCTTTCTAAGAAAAGAATACTACAGGAAAAGCAATTGCCGTTAGCTCAGCCTGCCCTGGGAGAATTTAATGAAAAGAAGGAACCTGGAGAGAAAACAGCACTTTTTAGATACAACCGGATACCTCATTTCCACGGGCTTCCCATCCTAATTTGTTAAAGCAGGATCCCTTTTTCTCCTGAGCCCAGCAAGGTTTGCCAATCTGCCTTCCCTTCTTTAAGTGGCCGCCTCCAATTTAACATATTTATTGGCATCCTCAAGTGAGCCTTCAACAGAACTGAGCCATTTAAGGGTTTGCCCTCATCTTATTATAAACTAGTTTTGAATATCTCTCAGTATGCACAACATTCCTCAGCTACCCAAGTTAGAACTCCTTATTAGACTAGGAAGAATTTGCGTTTTAATTAGTTTTACCTCTGGTGTACAAAGCCCACTGAGATTACTACACTTAGTAAAATTTAATTAACTTGACAAAAGATCCTAATTGTTTTCGTACCACTGGTCCTTTGCAGGGCTAAAATTAATGCCCTCCAAATTAGGTGGCCACAACAAAGCTTCATTCTGACTGCCCTATATTGAAAAAGAAATTGCAAATTATAATTCACAGGAAGTTTTTCTTCGTCAGACACCAGGATTGGGGTGCATAGGCAGAGATTTACAAACCCCTTAGGAAGAGCTATCCAGGGGCAGGGATGGGAAGAGGGCAGGGATGAGCCCCCTACCCCCAGCACACACACTATCTCTCTCTCAACTTCATTCTTCTGGAAAGCTTTGTGGAAATGAGATGTGGAACATATTGATTTGTTCAACTCCTCAAACACCCAAGCAGACATAATATATCATGCGAATTAATAATGAAGGTTTATAAGTAAAAATACTGAATGAATAAATATTCATTCATTCTTTCATTTATCTTTCATTTACTCCTTTAATGTGCATTTCCCAAGTACCTTTGGGGTCAGGTGTTCACAATGGAATATCTGATCGTTAAGAACCCTGAGCCTTTGCAATGTCATTCCCAACGTGCAGCTTTCCTTTTCGTCTGCTCGCTGCATCTAATATTCTGTAGCCTTCAAGACCAGCAGCATTTTTGTGCTCACTCCTTTGTGTTCCGGAAGCATTTTGTCTTCCTATTCTAGTAATGCTAACTGCATTGGAAAGATATATCCTGACATCGTGTGCCCCTGCTGCTGGCTTTTGTTTCTTTGTGGCAAAGTAGGTTTTAACCTGGTCACTCTTGGACCTTGTACAAGAAAATCTTTGTATTTTGGTCTTCTCTTCAGAAGTGGTAATAGCTTCTTGGTGGAAGTTCTGAAGGACTGAATGAGAGCTTCATATAAAAAGAAATGGATGAGGTTGGGCATAGAGCTGATGCTCAGTATTTTATTTTATTTTATTTTTTTTATCTTTTATTTTTATTTTAAGAACCAAGTCAGTTCCCTCACCCCTGATCCTATCAGGCCTAATTTCCATCTCCTTCCACAGACCACCATGTAGTTTGAGAATGCACAGCTCTTATGATTAAGCCCATCTGACTTATGGTATATTTTTGACCTGAGACTATCATCATCATCATCAATATTACTATTTATGTAATGAACACAAGACTATGCCTGTTGCAAAAGCTGTATCCATCCATTAAGTATGACTGAAATTTTAAAAAGAGTTAACATTGAGTATGGACTGCAACATTGCAGAATCAGGCCACTCTGCCACATACTGGAATATTGTGGCTATGCCCGGAGCTTTGCTTTCTTTGCTCTGTTTCTAACCAACTACCCTTACCAAACTAGTGAGGACTCTGAAAAAGTTTTTTACTTCACCAGTCAGTGCGGTCAACTGCCTAAAAAAGTCTTTCCTCCATTTCTGAAATGTCAGGTTCCTTCTCTTGTGTTTAATAACAGCCTCCCACTCCAGGCATCCCTCTTGGAACATGTTGTTCTTCTGCTTTGGCTGCCAATCACAGTATCCCATCCTCCTGAGTGTGCACATCTGACCCAGGTCTGGACACTCAGGGTGCCCCATCCCAATGGCCACAGTGACTACACGATGACGAGTCTGTTACCAGCCTGGATTGCATATAGATGAAGTAAGCTCTCCATTTCCTTCAGGTTCAGAAAACTAAGCAGGTGGAAGCCTGGAGCTGGGTTTGCCTGTGTCTCTTTTTTCCAGGATAATTGACTATGGGATGGAGGGCAACTTACTGAGAGAATTAAAGCTAAGACATGTAGAAATGGAGAGGAAAAAGGAGAAGAGACCTGGAGGGGAAGAGAGAGAGATGACAATATTCCTGAAGTCACTGGAGACATTTGGCTCCAACCTCAGACTTTCTCATTATGTGAGAAAGTAAATACTCCCCGCCCCTCCCCTCCCATCCTCCTCCTTCCCGACCCCTCACCCCTTGCCCTAGGTTAGTTTGAGTCAGATTTCTCTTATTTGCTACTGAAAAAATTTTTTTCCATTCCTTTGTACCTTCAGCCCCTTTATCATGCCTTCTTTCAAATTCTTTTCTTCAACAAGGACATGACCAGCTCCAAAGATGGTGCTGCCACCAGTGCACAGTTTTAAGGGAATGTAGGTCAAATGCTGAGTGCCCGTGAGGGTGCCGCCCTTCACCCTGCCTCCAGGCTGTGTACCTCCTGAGCACCCCAGACGGGGTATGGGTTCAGGGGCTTGTTCCGTGCTCACTGATGAATTCTGATGGGGTCAGCCTTAGAGAATCTCAGCCTCTTTCAGCACCAGGCCTTTACAAATTTGAAGGACAGCCAGAAATAAAAGAAGACTCTTCCAAACCACTGCGCTTCAAACCACACATCAGACTTACAGCTCAGAAAGGGGCTTTTTCCTGATGAAGCAGATAGACCTTGACAATTTCCCCTCTACAATGAAAAATCGAACTTTGGACCACATTTTAAATGAAATGAAGTAATCTTTCTTTTTCAAATACTATATATTTCTAAGGTCAACAATTAGCACAATAATTTGTGAACTTTGACAAGCACACATTTTAGCACAGGAGGAGAAATGTATATGTGATTGATATCCATAGTTATATCTATATCTATATATATGATTATATATATATAATCATATCTATATCCATTAGCCATAGCCATTACCTATATCTCCCTTCTTGCTCTAAATTTCCCAGGGATCAGATCTATAACATTTATGTTATTATAAAAAAAAAAATAATTGTCACCAACCGTTTTTTAGTCTATCCACAACTACTCTTACTCAACAAAACTTTTTTTTTTCCAATTTATTTATTTTTAAATCTTTATTGGAGTATAATTACTTCACAATACTGTGTTTGTTTCTGTTGTACACCAAAGTGAATCAGCCATGTGCATACATATGTCCCTATATCCCTTCCCTCTTGAGCCTCCCTCCCAGCCTCCCTATCCTACCCCTGTAGGTCATCGCAAAGCACAGAGCTGATCTCCCTGTGCTATGCTGTCGCTTCCCACTAGCTAACTCTTTTATATTCCGTAAAGTATATATTTCCTTTCCCATATTAGGTAAGTTTTCAACTATAATCTCTTCAAATATTTTCTCAGTCCCTTTCTTTTTCTCCTTTTCTTCTGGAACCCCTATAATTCGAATGTTGGTGCATTTAATGTTGTCCCAGAGGTCTGTGAGACTGTCCTCAGTTCTTTTCATTCTTTTTTCTTTATTCTGCTCTGCAGTAGTTACTTCCACTATTTTATCTTCCAGGTCACTTATCCGTTCTTCTGCCTCAGTTATTCTGCTATTGATCCCATCTAGAGTATTTTTAGTTTCATTTATTGTGTTGTTCATCATTGCTTGTTTCATCTTTAGTTCTTCTAGGTCCTTGTTAAATGTTTCTTCCATTTTGTCTATTCTACTTCCAAGATTTTGGATCATCTTTACTATCACTATTCTGTATTCTTTTTCAGGTAGACTGCCTATTTCCTCTTCATTTGTTAGGTCTGGTGGGTTTTTATCTTGCTCCTTCATCTGCTGTGTGTTTTTCTGTCTTCTCATTTTGCTTATCTTACTGTGTTTGGAGTCTCCTTTTTGCAGTCTACAGGTTCGTAGTTCCCGTTGTTTTTGGTGTCTGTCCTCAGTGGCTAAGGTTGGTTCAGTGGGTTGTGTAGGCTTCCTGGTGTAGGGGACTAGTGCCTGTGTTCTGGTGGATGAGGCTGGATTTTGTCTTTCTGGTGGACAGGTCCACATCTGGTGGTGTGTTTTGGGGTGTCTGTGGACTTATTATGATTTTCAGCAGCCTCTCTGCTAATGGGTGGGGTTGTGTTCCTGTCTTGGTAGTTGTTTGGCATAGGGTGTCCAGCACTGTAGATTGCTGGTCATTGAGTGAAGCTGGGTGCTGGTGTTAAGATGGAGGTCTATGGGAGATTTTCGCCATTTGATATTATGTGGAGCTGGGAGGTCTCTTGTGGACCAGTGTCCTGAAGTTGGCTCTCCCACCTCAGAGGCACAGCACTGACTCCTGGCTGCAGCACCAAGAGCCTTTCATCCACACGGCTCAGAAGAAAAGGGAGAAAAAGAAGAAAGAAAGAAAGAAGGAAAGAAAGAAAGAAAGAAAAGAAAGAAAGAAAGAAAGAAAGAAAGAAAGAAAGAAAGAAAGAAAGAAAGAAAGAAAGAAAGAAAGAAAAAGAAAAGAGGGAGGAAGGAAGGAAGGAGGGAAGGAAGGAAAGAAAGTAAGAAGATAAAATAAAGTTATTAAAATAAAAAATAATTATTAAGAAAAAATTTTTTAAAGAAAAAACAAACAAAAAAAGGACGGATAGAACCCTAGGACAAATGGTGGAAGCAAAGCTATACAGACAAAATCTCACACAGAAGTATACACATACATACACACTCACAAAAAGAGGAAAAGGGGAAAAAATCATAAATCTTGCTCTCAAAGTCCACCTCCTCAATTTGGGATGATTCGTTGTCTATTCCTGTATTCCACAGATGCAGGGTACATCAAGTTGATTGTGGAGATTTAATCCGCTGCGCCTGAGGCTGCTGGGAGAGATTTCCCTTTCTCTTCTTTGTTCTCACAGCTCCCGGGGCTCAGCTTTGGATTCGGCCCCACCTCTGCGTGTAGGTCACCAGAGGGCGTCTGTTCTTTGCTCAGACAGGACGGGGTTAAAGGAGCCGCTGATTCGGGGGCTCTGCCTCACTCAGGCCGGGGGGGAGGGAGGGGTACGGATGCAGGGCGAGCCTGCGGCGGCAGAGGCCACCATGACGTTGCACCAGCCTGAGGCGCGCCATGCGTTCTCCCGGGGAAGTTGTCCCTGGATCCGGGGACCCTGGCAGTGGCGGGCTGCACAGGCTCCCCGGAAGGGGGGTGTGGATAGTGACCTGTGCTCGCACACAGGCTTCTTGGTGGTGGCAGCAGCAACCTTAGCGTCTCATGCCCATCTCTGGGGTCCGCGCTTTTAGCTGCAGCTCATGCCTGTCTCTGGAGCTCCTTTAAGCAGTGCTCTTAATCCCCTCTCCTCGCGCACCAGGAAACAAAGAGGGAAGAAAAAGTCTCCTGCCTCTTCGGCAGCTCCAGACTTTTCCCCGGACTCCCTCCCGGCTAGCCGTGGTGCACTAACCCCCTGCAGGCTGTGTTCACGCCGCCAACCCCAGTCCTCTCCCTGCACTCCAACCGAAGCCCGAGCCTCAGCTCCCAGCCCCCGCCCGCCCTGGCGGGTGAGCAGACAAGCCTCTCGGGCTGATGAGTGCTGGTCGGCACCGATCCTCTGTGTGGGAATCTCCCCGCTTTGCCCTCCTTACCCCTGTTGCTGTGCTCTCCTCCGCGGCTCCGAAGCTTCTTCCCCCCTCCACCACCCACAGTTTCTGCCTGCGAAGGGGCTTCCTAGTGTGTGGAAACCTTTCCTCCTTCACAGCTCCCTCCCACTGGTTCAGGTCCCATCCCTATCCTTTTGTCTCTGTTTTTTCTTTTTTCTTTTGCCCTTCCCAGGTACCTGGGCACTTTCTTGCCTTTTGGGAGGTCTGAGGTCTTCTGCCAGCGTTCAGTAGGTGTTCTGTAGGAGTTGTTCCACGTGTAAATGTATTTCTGGTGTCTCAACAAAACTTTAATGAGCACCTACATGCTGCTGAAAGGTGCCAGGAAATGAAGATAAGGGAGAAAAGTCCCTGCTCTCAGTTTATACTGAACCTCATCTACCCACTATTTCATAGTCACATTTTGCACTTATGCTTTTTCTTCTCTCTTCAATACCTTCTGCTTCCTGATGTGCATTTGTCCATGTTCTTCCCAAACGTTACAATCTATGAAGTCGTCTCTGATATAGCCAACGTGGAAATGGTTTCTTTTGTAGATTTTCATAGTTTATTTGCTGTCTCTCCCTTTGGACATATATTTCGTCATTTAGTAGTTATTTATGTGCATGTCATCTCTGCAAATCAGAGATTCTATCATACAAGTATAGATATATATTCATACATATGTGTGCATATGCACATAATATACATAAGTGTGTATGCGTGTGTGTACATCCTAGGTAGCACCGATTATAGTTACTGTGGTTGGTACTGAGTCCGACACATCATAGGTGGTTAAAGTAATAAAAGAATGTTCAGTGACCATACAAATGACTGACCCAAATTCCCCGTTGAGTGTAGAATCCTTCCCACTAAGAAATGCTCTTTAGAGAAAGTGATTCCCTGAGACTGTTGTATTTCCCAACAAAAATGCTGAGGTGTGTTTGCACTGGGCAGAATGAATTGCTTCCCTGTGACTCAAGCATCCATTTGAGGGGTGACATTACAAGTTCCTGTAATGACCACCAAAAAGGATGGTATTGATCTCTGAAATTGGCAGGTACATGTCCTGCAGATGGAATATTCATTTAAGAAAATTACAAGGATCAATAGGTCAAGGGTCATCAAGAGAGATGACAGGTTCTAATTTCAACATATGGCCTGCCACAAGCTAAGGAAAAGGGAAAGGGCCCATTTGTCACATCTGGGTGATAAATCTTCCATGTGCCTCTTTATTAAACATAAAGTCATGCAAGCTCTCGGCAGCTGTGACCTGGGCATCCTAATGTGAGAAATGGGGTAAGGTTTACTTTATCAAAAGTACTGTCCAAAGGGAAAGAAGTGAAAGCAACATTTGTTAAAAGCATGAAGCACGTGCCAAGCTTGGCAAGACACACTTTCACAAATGCAATCAAACCTCATACTCCCAAAAGCCTCATGGGGCAGACAATGTCATTTCTGCTTTTCAGATGGAAAAACTGAAGTCCCCAGGGCTGGCAGAGCTTAGCACACTCTCACATCTAATTGAGTCTGGGACCCAGAATCTTAGCGCCAAGCCTTATGGAGTGAAGACTCCTGAGGAGAGCAGTTGTCACATGGACTGAATTTCAGAAAGATCATCTTGATCCCTAGCTGGATTTACCACTTTCCTTCTGGCTGACATTTGTTCTCTCAGCCTTGGTTCCCTCATCTATGAGTGGGAATAAGATGTGTTAGAAAGGTATTTAAACACTGGAGGATTCTTGAAGCTTCTGCACATCACACTTTTAAATGTCAGAGCATTTTATTTTTTATTTGTATGTTCAGATACGGGAATATTTTTACCATAAAGGTGAGGGTAATGCCACATATAGGAGAGAGGGCTTTTAAATTTTTTTAGTTTGTTATTCACCTATCTAATTCATTTATGATCCAGTCCATTAACTTTAACACCAGCACTGGGAATATTACCCTTCCTCCACCTCATGGAGATAGCAGAATTCATTTTGGATTCTTGGTTTCCCCCAAAATCCATGCTTAGTGTCCCTTCCCTTCCACGCACTATGAAATATACAGGCAAATCCCAGATCTGATTCTTGGGAAGTTTAGAACAAGAAAGAGAGATGGTATAAATATAGATATAGGCATAGTTATAGAGATAAATATGAATATTAATCACATACGCATTTCTCCCCCATGCTAAATTGTGTGCTTGTCAAAGTTCATAAGGGCACAGAGCTACATGCCTCCTGCATCAAAACCCTTAAGATTTAGGCTAAAGAAACCAATCTCCCTCCCCAAGGGCGTGTTGATGGCACCGACAAATTGTCTGGGGCTGTAGAACATTAAAAAGTTGGCAGACAAGAGGTAAGATACTGGGAGCTGCTTTGGAGGAAGGGGAGAAGAAAGAAGTAACACACTGGGTCCTTGCTTTGTGGCAGGCGCTGTGCCAAGCATGTCGCACGCAGTGCACGTTTGATGTGTCCAGACAACATGAGGCAGGCCTATGGTTTTGCAAATGAGGCCACTGAAACACAGGGGGAGTAAGGTCTTCTCCAAGTGCATGCCTGGGAGGATGGGAACCCAGGCTGTCTGACATCACCGATGTGCTTCTTGGGGCTGCAGATTCCTTCTTGGGGAGGGGATGCCCTTGAACTCCAGGACTTGGCCCAAGCAGACTGCACTGGTTTTGTTTTGTTTTGTTTTTTGGCTGTGTTGGGTCTTTGTTGCTGCATGCAGGCTTTTCTCTAGTTGCGGTGAGCAGGGGCTACTCTTCGTTGCGGTGCGCAGGCTTCTCATTGCACTGGCTTCTCTTGTTGGGGAGCATGCGCTCTAGGCAGGCAGTCTTCAGTAGTTGCAGCATGCGGGCTTAGTAGTTGCGCCACGTAGGCCCTAGAGCATTCAGGCCTCAGTAGTTGCAGCATGCAGGCTCTAGGGTGTGCGGGCTTCAGTAGTTGTGGCATACGGACTTAATTGCTCCGTGGCATGTGGGATCTTCTGAGACCAGGGCTCGAACCCGTGTCCCCTGCATTGGCAGGCGGATTCTTAACCACTGTGCCACCAGGGAAGTCCTGCACTGGTTTTTAATTCCTTGGAGATTTGGGAAGTGACCAGAGACAATAACCAGCCACACTGGGTTCTGCTGATAAGACAAGATGTGGGTGTGGGGCATAGCCTGAGGTCCTTGGGTGTGCATTTCTGGGCAGAGAGCCTGGAAGGAGGAGGGGCAGTGAGAGGCTAAGGCAGCCTTGCCGCAGTCTAGGAGGGGAAATGGGCTCTGCATCAGGCCTTGCACTATAGCTCCTGCCTCCTGGGGCCAATGCCACAGACAGTGCTCTAGGAGCAGGGCAATGCCAAAAAAAGGCCTTCTCTGACCTCCTCTGTTATTTCTGGATCCTCCACCACTTTTGATCTCTCTGGCCAGACTGGGAAGTCCCTCTCCAATAGCAGCCTACGAAGGTTATTGCTCATCTTCCCTTCCCTGTCTTTGCCCTCTCTGTTAGCCCTCCTGCACTTTAAAGATATTAAAATATTGTATGTCACAGCATTTTCTTTAAATAATAAATTTACTGCAGCAAAATTGAAACAGCTTTCGAAGCACATTCTTTGAGATGAACCTTGATGTGATGTATTACAACATTTAAAGCAGGAATTCCATACACAAAGGACTCATTGGGACCTGAAATGATTAGATACATATGAAAAAGAGCAGTAATGGGAAAGGCAGGCCCCTCTCTGACCTTAGCTTCCCACAGTCAATACTAATCGTGTTCTTTTTTAATGACACCCACAGCTCTTGCCTAATGAAAATTTTCCCACTATGAGCTTCTGTCAGGAGAAGAACGCACCAGAATGATGCACGTGTCCACATCTGGGTACATACAGGGGTGTATTAGCAAATCTGAAAGAAGGACAAGCCTTCATAATAGCACATGCTTCTTTTCAAAAAGCTGATGGTAGCTATTCCCAATTTGTGTTTATCTCAAGGGCAGTAAAAATTCTGGCAAGTTGGCATAAAGAATATGATTCTTGGGCCCTGATTTAATAATATGGGGGCAACTTCAGAGACATATTTCTAAACTTCCCTTTTAATTTATTTTAATACATTAGTCAGACATGGGAAGGGAGTGGACATAATTACCACACTTTTTAGGAGATCATACACTGTTTGCCAGCTAACACTTCAAAATACAGGTGGCCCTCTTGAGCAAATTATGGTCTCTTAATTTTGTCACCTTTGAGATTTTGTAATAACCTATAATTGATTGTTTTAGTGAATTGCATCTTAATTGAAAAGTATAATGTCTAAAAGCTGTTTTAATTAGCGGTTATACCAGCATTTTGCTGCTGTAGACCCAAAGAATATAAAGAAATGAGTAAATAAGTACATAAATGATTTGCCAGCTCTGTCTCATGGCAGTGTTCTGTTTCAGAACACAGAGCTGTGAACTGGGGATCCGAGGGTAGTTATAGAAAGACTGAAATCGGCACCTCTTAAATGACTTAAATTTCAGTCCAGGAAAAAGTAGCTGATTTTTCACCCTAGTCATCATACCCCATTGAATTTCCTTCCATCACTTACCCAACTGCTGTTTCAAAAATCAGGTCTTCTGGACAAGGCTAGTTTTAGATTTAGAATCATGGATTCTTTACAAAGAATTAAAAGAGTATGCTTCACAAGGGATTTTTCCTATATCATTCAGGGGTGGGGGGCATGAAAACCTATAAAACTAATGCCTCAAAGTATACTTTTTTCTTATTTTATTTATTTATTTTTGGCTGCATTGGGTCTTCATTGCTGCACACAGACTTTCTCTGGTTGTGGCGAGTGGGGGCTACTCTTCGTTGTGGTGCGCAGACTTCTCATTGCGGTGGCTTCTCTTGTTGTGGAGCACGGGCTCTAGGCACACAGGCTTCAGTAGTTGTCGCACATGGGTTTAGTTGCTCCGCGGCATGTGGGATATTACCAGGCCGGGCCTTGAACCCCTGTCCCCTGCATTGGCAGGCGGAGTCTTAACCACTGCACTACCAGGGAAGTCCCTCAAGTCTGCTTTTTAAAAATCTGATTTCCTTCAATATAGCAGTATTGAGTGGTCAAAAGTCACTCAGCTCTACATTAAAATGTGTGTATTTACTATATGTAAATTATGCTGCAATTTAAAATACACAAGTATTAGGAATATAAAAGCCCAGTTTACCTAGATTCCTGGCCTGCTTGGCTAATTTAATGTGGCATCTACTGATTAAGAGAGCCACTCATTGCTAGTGAGGCAACAAGACTTAAGGTTTTGTGTCACTGCATGTTTACAAAGATGATTATCATATAGTACCTTCTATATTCGTGGCGTGCATTTTTTAATGAACCAAACAAAAATGTTTCAAATTTTTAGAAAAAAATGGTAAATCTTTGCAAAGCCAAAGGACATGAAATTGTATAACTTTAAGCCTTGGCAGAACAAAAAAGAAAGAAAGTAAAAAGAGAGAGGGGTGGGAGTATAAGCTGAACCTGTTTATAATATATTTAACTGGCCAATTACACTGTTAGCCCACAATGGCAAATTTCTCTCCAAGTACTGCTTAGCTATTCCTCATTCGTGGCACTAATTTTCTTCCAATTAGCCACTGTTTCACAAAGTTTTGTCAATCATAAGCATTTTTTTAGAAGATTGAAATGGCAAGTTAATGGTTTACTCTAAAAGAGACAAAAACCGGGGGAAAAAACAGCTGCAGCATTAAACATCGATGGAGAACTTCAATGTAATGAAGGAGCTAGCATGCAATTAAAAGGAAGGAAGTGCTCGCGGAATGAAATTCTAATGTGGGGAGTTCTCTAATTTGTAAATCTATTGAGGATTGTTTAAACATGTTCCCTTTGATCAGTAAAAATCCTGGTGGCCATTTGCATTCCCTCAGAATGTCCCTAAACTGGTGTCTGCAAGCTTAGCAAAGTTGGAACACAAATGAAGTCAAGGCAAACCCAGAACATCCATGTGTGTGCCATTCCTGCAAAATTTTGAACTCAAGAGCAAAAATGGTGTGAACCTTAATAATGGTGAATTGAAAAGATAAAAGAAAGTTAAAAGTGTCTTAGAAGTGGGCTTCCCTGGTGGCGCAGTGGTTGAGAGTACGCCTGCCGATGCAGGGGACACGGGTTCGTGCTCTGGTCCAGGAGGATCCCATATGCAGTGGAGCGGCTGGGCCCGTGAGCCATGGCTGCTGGGCCTGTGCGTCCGGAGCCTGTGCTCCGCAACGGGAGAGGCCACAACAATGAGAAGCCCGCCTACCGCAAAAAAAAAAAAAAAAAAAAAAAAAAAAAAGTGTCTTAGAAGGAGAATATATATGTATTTTAGAAGAATTCTAGTCCAGAATTTCCACATTGTCTTCTTTTTCTTTCTTTGAAATCTAAAGAAGGATAGAGTGGGGTATGAAAGCTGATCATCAATATTTAAGTCTCTGCATTAGGAAGCTTGTCATATCTGAAATAGATTTAGGGAGAAGGGTGTGTCTGCCACAAAGCATTTGCCACAAAAGGCTTTCCTTGCACTTAACTCTTTTTGTTTATTCCAAATGCTTTAAGTTATCAAGTCTGTCACTGACAGCATCAAATAAAAGACCTCCTCTGGTACATGCTGCATATTTTTGTTTTAAATGACTTATCTTTGCTTAACCCACACAACATTTTCAAACCTTTCTCATTCTTCCCATCATTTGATGGTGTGTGTGTGTGTGTGTGTGTGTGTGTGTGTGTGTTTTCTTACTAACAATTTTCTTCTTAAATTTGCTATATTCTGCTATGACCTCTTGCTGCACTTTTGGTCTACGATTCAAATCCCACTGAGTTCCACTGTCATTAGCTGCCCTGGGTAAAAAAAACCCTGCCCTTGTTTTGCTCCTACCTTCACACGTCTCTTTGAAGGGACTTTTCCTGGTTTTGTTAATCAGATAATAAATTTGCCCAAATACTAGTTACAATAATGTCCATTCACTTCCTCTTTGGAAGTGGGAGATGGATTAAATGAGTGGGTAAGGAAGAGCATTATCAGACAGCTAGGAAAAGGTTCAGTTGGGCAAGACCAAGACCGCTATAAATGCTGAAACTTGATGACGTGGGGCTCCAGTGACACTCTCATCACAAGTGGGAAGCAAAGGGAAAACGTGGTACCCTTTGCCCCAAAGAGCTGGGACCTCCAGCGCTGTCCTCTGTGTTGGAGCAATAGCAAAGCTTATTCTCTGTGATGGGGAGTAGATGGGAACTCAGGACTATGGATAATTTCTGTTTATTTGTTTTAAGAAGAAACTTCAAAAGTAAAAGATTATCAGATGCGCAAAAGTTTCCTACCAACTACAGACTAGTGAATGAAAAACTTTTATCTGGCATTTTACAGCTGGGAAAACTGAGGAGAGATGCATCTAAACTACTAGGTTTCTACTATACATAACATTGTATATGCACACATCCATTATTAACACAAACAAAACCTTTTCCTTTTGAAAATACACCCTATGCCAGTCCCTGTACTAAGTGCTGGGATAAAGTGATAGAAAGACATGACCATGGCCCTCATGGAGTTTACAGGTTAGTAGAGGAGACAGTCATTAGAAACTAATATAATGGGGAATTTGGTTTTGTTTTGGCCAGTGTGGGGAAAGGAGTTTATTTTGATTTTCAAATTTAAATAGTTAAATTATTTTTTCTGATTATGGAAAAAATGTGTGCTCATTCATAAACATGGCATCACACCATGCGTGCTGCTCCCTACACTGCTTGTATCACTCAGTAACTCAAAACATGCAGAGCACGTTTTCCAACATCAAAATAGGCTTCGTCTTTTTTTTTTTGAATGGCTGCATGGTACTTCATTGCCTGAATGAACCGTTTCCCCTAGTTTTCAATTCTTTCTCTTTGAATCATAATATTCCTGTTTATATCAGACTTTAAATATGGTTCTTTGTGATTTTGCTATATGCTTTGGAAGCATGTTAGACAAAATGTTTGAAAGCATTTTATAAATAATGAGCACAATGCAAACTTATTTTTCTGTTTCTTTTCTATTTCAAGAATAGGTTAGTATTTTGCTTCACATAAATGGTGATCAAATCCTGGTTCTACCAACCAAAAGGGATTTTTGTCTTGTTTTGTTTTTTCTCTTTCTGAAACATAGACTCCTCATTTTCAAAATAGGGATACCTACATCTCAGGGTCTCCCAAGGACTAAGGGTGTCAATTCAGATAAAATGCTTGGTTCTGTACCTGGAATGTAAAACTGCCAAAACATGTTAGGCGTTTTCATTGCTGTCACTGCTCCACTCTGAACTCTCGTTACCTCTATTACAATTTACTCCTACCTGACCTCTCTGTATCCAGTCAGCCTCTTCGTACTGTAGATAGGCTTGAAATGCTCATAAGTACCTTGTGTGCATGAATTCAACTAGTCTTCCAACAACCCATAGATGGGTACCATGATCACTGCCACCTTACAGGCAAGGAGGCTCAGAGAAGTTAAGTAAATTGTCTAAGATCGTTCTGTCTATAGGTACTTCTCTAGGGTGGTATACAAACTAGGAGAAGGGAAAAGTTATAGTTGACACTGAAGAGATAGGCAAAAGCCATATGATATAAAGCACTTTGTCCATTGCAATATAGAACATGAGTTCAAAGAGCTCAGCTCCACTACAACAGCCGATAATAGGATCCAAGTAGAAGAAATCATCTCTGAGGGGCCAGCATGTAAGACAGGACTAGTATGGAGTGCCTGAGACTTGTGGTCATGTCACCAAGACATGGTCTGACAACAGTGATAGTATCACTTATAACTTATTAAACATATTATATACAAGTCATTGTTAGGATTGGAGGTAGAGTCAAGATCAAATACCAGGACTGATCAGGACTGCAAAGCTTTCTGAATTATCCCTGCATTAATAGGACCACATTTGTGATTCTATAACAGAAATGTCCAATGTGGTCTATTTGATTAGACACTCCAGCAAGAGAAGAGAAGAAACCAAACTCCTGGTCATTCCTGTTACCCACATTTGAATTCAGAGACGTTTTCCAAAAAAGAGTAAAAGTATTTCTCTTCCAAATGTATCCTTTGTCTCAGAACTCTTTAAGAAAGACAAAGGCTGATATAATGCAGTCATATGTATCTGAGTAGCTTGATATGTAGTAGAGGAAAGACTATATATTATGACAGACAGCAGCATGTGGAGGAAAATTCCATTGCCACGTGATAACTTCTGCTTCGATAATACATTAAAACTCAATAAGCAATCTCTAAGGAGTGTGGTTTGATGGGTTGGGATAGAGGAAAGCCCAGCATAAATAGCCATTTATGTATGAGATCACACATCAAAGAGCTATTTTCGCTAAGCCTGAAATAGCTAACTAGGAGCCCATCTGACAGCAGGATGGAGTAGACCCTCCATAATGCATGTGTGTGAATAGGGCTGATCTCTCAAGGGGACCCCCATAATAACGATGATGATGTAGTTTCCGAGAAGGGTGATACTACTCTATCCTGGAGAAAGCCTGAGTTACAGAAACCCAGTTTTCCCACTTCACCCACACTCATTATCATCAAGAAATGCCTTCATGTTTGATTGCTTTGAAAATGACTGGTTAGTGCTGGAATGAAAATTTTATAAATTATTCTGATTTCTTTTATGATTTATACAAGTTGGCAGAAAAGCATTCCATTAATCTGAAATTGCTTCCTTAAAAGAAGATTCTAAAACAAAACAAAAGGATCATCTCACCCTGGGGTGGAATGGTGGACCTTGTAATCCTGTTATTCTTCACCCAGTACTACCTATGCCTGACACTAAAGATCATCTTCGCTGAGACAATCCAAAAAAAAAAGTTAAAATTCAATTATAAATTCATCCATTCAACAATTTGAATACATCCTCTGTATAACAACTATGCTAAGAGCTGGGGATACAAAGATGATTGAGACCTTGTTTGTACTCTCAGGAAATGGAAAGACTCATAAATCGACAGTTACAATGCAATGTGATTAGTTCTATAGTGTGTGTGTTTGTGCACATAATCTGATAAGAATGATGAAGTCTATCTTAAAATGCAAAGGATAAAAGGAGATAAAGATCACTCACAGACTATGGAGTCACTGAGGCTTTGGCTAGAATGAACCAAACTTCAGTAGATCAAGGCAAGGATACTCAATGGAAGCATTTTAGGGCAGA